>NW_027640403.1:0-210784 GCF_949752795.1 Hyperoodon ampullatus | reverse complement strand
GCATAAAATACATAACTAATAATAACCTGCTGTATAAAAAATAAATAAAATTAAATTTCAAAATTTTAAAAAATAAAATTTAAAAATAAAACAGAAAAAAGTTCTTCCCTTCACACAGATGTATTTATATGAATGAATTATTTACATGCTTATATCTATAAATACATAAAAGAGGAATAAAATCAAACTTGAACGAAAGAAGAAAATAAAAAACCTGAACCCACGAGTTAGACAGAGGAAAACCCTATCAGGGCACTTGCTCCAGCGGTAAACAATTCTGACATTGGTCAGAGGTGGGGAATCATCTCCCATACAGCCAGCAGCCCACCCCCCAAGCAAGGAGGGTCCTCATTGCAAAGCTGGGGGACCGTGCCATGGCATCTGTGAGTAAACGTGAGCTGAGCCCCAGTCCTGCTGCAGCTGAACTCTTCCCACCCTTTCCAGGTAAAACACCTGAATATGTACAAGAACTTGCAAGCCTAGAGGAAGGGCTGTGGAGCCACACCAGCGACAGCACACAGGCCGACTTGGTGCCTGCTGGCCAGTCAGGATGGTCCTGTCCCCAGATGCTCTTCTGGAAGCTTTCCATTTCCCTGCCTGAGATACCCCTCCTGCCACGGCCCCCACTGCTTTTTTACTTCCTCACCTCTGCCTGGGGTGAAATTCCAGCGGCAAGTATGGGTGACACATCCTCTTCTTTAGCAGGTGGCAGCCTGGCAACTCCTGAAGAAAGTCCAGCAGAGCCCCACTCACACTGGGCCACCCACAAAGCCACGGCCCCTCACTCCCTCCCACCAGCAAAGCCCCGGCACTGCCTACGGGGCAGAGAATATGGCGTCAGTCACAGCTACAAGGGCTGTCGCTCACTGGAGATCTGTTTATATTTCTCTCAACCCAGGCACACCTGTGGAGGGCTGGCAGGCAGTTTCAGGCTACCAAAATCAGCCAATCCTCACCCCTCAGGGGCTCACAGTTGCAGAAAATGAAACTTGCTAAACGGGCCAGGCCCTAGGAACAGGTGTGGGCTCTTGAGAATAAGGATAGACAAGGGGCTGCAGCTGCGGCTTGTTTTCTTATCATTTTATCTGGTCCATGAGTGGAAAACAACTTCAAGAAGACACTATCCTAATGAGAGGAACCCAGGAGTCAGGGAGAGGAGTGATGGTGGGTGGAGACAGAGGCCTGGTGCCCTGGCTGCAGTGGAAGTGTCTGGAAGACCAGGCAGAAAGAGCCTGCAGAGAGTGATTGCCATGGTCACAGACCTGTCAGAGCTGCTGTTTGTTAGTTCAAGTCCTGCTCTGAGGTGTTCTGTGTCAGCTGTGAGCGACAGGTGAGCTGGGGGTTCTCTGCAAGGTGGGCTATGTGCACAGTTCCTGTGTGTCCAGCCCTGCTGGGGTACCTGCCAAGGGGAGCTCCGTATCCTGGGAAGGGCCTGAGTAGGAGAGCCCCATGGGCTGCTGGGTAGCTGCAGAGGTGAGCTCCATACTCTGGGAGGGACTTGACCACGAGAGCCCCGTGGGCTGTGGGGTAGGGGTGCAGCCCAGGTGAGCTCCATATCCTGGGATTGGCCTGACCACGAGAGCCCCATGGGCTGCTGGAGACCTGGTAAAGTATATCAGGACAGTCAGTGAAGCCACCGAGGATATACAACCAGTAGCTCCTATTTCCTATTCCCTGCTGGTCATTCTACCTTCCACCAGGCCATGGCATTCTGTATTAGACATCAATGATGCCTTCTTCTGTATTCCATTCATCTCAGAGTCACAAGAATTTTTGGCTTGTGAGTGGCAGGACACAACATGCAACAAAAGCAATAATGCTGGGCCGTCCTGCCCCAATGGTTCAAAAATCCCCACACCATCATTGGGGAAATGTCCTCTAAAGAACTAAAAGTTCAACCTCTGTAAAAGGGAACCCTCCTTCAATATGCAGATGACATTCTGAGCGCCAGGCCTACTAAAGACGCCTCTGAACTACCTAGCCAAGAAAGGATAGAAGGTGTCCAAGAAAAATGCTCAAATATCCCAGGCTAAGGTGACATGCCTGGGCTTCATTCTCACAGATATTCGGAGAAACGCATCCCAGGATAGGGAAGAAGCCATTTGCAACCTTACCTCTTCTAAAACTAGAAGACAGCTTAGGGGTTCCTGGGGAGGCCAAGGTTTTCTGCATCTGGATCCCTAACTACAGTCTAATAGCTGGGCCTCTACATGAAACACTGACACGAAAAGATGATGATCCTTTTGAATAGAATCCAGAAGCAGCCTTTCAAGAATGGAAAGAGCAGTCAATACAGACCCTTGCCCAGGAACTCCCTAATTTAGCTAAACCCTTTGACCTTTACATACCCGGTCAAAGGTTAATCGCCCTTGGAGCCTTAGTGCAAAAACTGGGACCACTTGAAATGGAGCAACACAAGAATGCCCTTCAGGTATGATAAACTATGGTCACCAAGGGCTTTGCCCACCGACTCATCAGGCCAGGATACTGGGGTATCTAAAAAGCTGGAAATCAGCAGCCCGCAAGGCCAGCTCCCTCCTAAGGGAAAAGGACCCCACGTGGTGATCCTAACCACCCATCATGCCCTGAAGTTGCAGGGGTCGCTCTGTGGACACACTGACCTCGAGTGAGGAGGCCCTCCAACTCCAACCTCCAGAGAGATAAACGGGGGCAACGGGCCCCCAAGATGACTCGTGTGACCATCACTTGACCTGGAGTTTCTCTCAGAAAACGACAAGACTGTGCCCCGAAAGAGCAGACTACTGCCTGCAGGACTTACTGCACCCAGAGAGGAGCTAATAAGCTTGGCGGGGGAAACGTATATCACGCTTTCACCATAGAAAACCCTACAGACACCGCGGTGATGGTGGCCAATATGACCGGCTGGACTGCTGGCTACTTCTAAAGGCCATTGACTCAGTGGACGTCATGGTCCTGGATCACCACTGACCCTGGACTGTCTGGGAGTTGCGCGGGCAGGGCTCTGACACATGGTGCTGTTTGTACATTAATTCAGGGACCTAATTAAAGAAAGCACAGACTACCGGTCAGAGCATCTGGTCTGGCAAAAACTGTCAGCCTAAGGTCGCCGAACATATGTGGGGTGGGGTGAAACCTGCCACCGCAGCATCTCTGCGCCTCTCTTTCCTGGACCCTTAAAGGTCATTAGAATCTGTAACACTTCCAATGCTGGTGCTCAGGCGGACGAGAAGTGAGGCAGGAGGCCTTGGGACAATCAACCTCACCAGGAGGCTGGTGGGGAGACGTTTTGCCCCTCCCCCCATGTATCAGGGCTCCCACCACAGCATGAAGCAGTTACAAAAGAGGGGTCTGCACCCTCAACACCCCAAGAATAAGGAACAGAACAAAAAGCAGAGGAGGTGTTCGTCTCCGGCAACGTTCATTAAAAATTCCTGGGAGATAAAAAGAGAATCTGGGCAATTAAATAAAGTCTAACCTGTTTTTCCTTTGTGCTTTGTCTAATTTCACGTGCTCCTAGGGTTCCGCATGCAGAGGTCCCACACCCGGCACTTCAGACCCGATTTCCTAGTGCAGAATGGCTGGGTCGACACCTCAGCTAGCGGGGTCCCATGCAGACTCCGCGGCATAGAGCCTGAGCTGCAGCCAATGCAGCCCTCGAGAGCTCCATCCCCTCCCTCCCACTGACGCTGCCGGGGACCCTACACAGCAGCCCAGCCCACAGCCCATGGGGGAGTGCACACTCTCACCTCTCCATTCTGTTTTCAAAATAATGTTTCCTTTGCTTCTGAACCAAACTCAGTCTTGATCTGTTGGCTCCAATGACACTGGGCACGGGGACTCCTGTTGGGGTCCACTCTGGTGGATCAGTAACAGAAATTGAGAACATTGTAACTTCAATGAACAGATGTGTGAGCCAAACTGTAGTTAACATAGAGCAGTGTATAATGCTCGGGTAAAATAAGATGTTTCTAAGACTTACATTTGATATTTCCATCACTTTCCTATAAGCAAGTTCAGTGAAGACGTCTGTCTTATTTGTCAGGTCAACATTAGAGAAATGAAGTGATTTATTTCCATTGATGTGCATCGAATACTCTTGGCTGAAGCTTCAATCTTGTTTTGAATGTTTTTCCATTGAAAATGATACCTCTCTTTCAGCTCCCCCATTTCTGAGAAGTATAAAATCTTATAATTTATTATTACCAAAGGGGAAAGGTAGGAGAAGGGATAAATTAACAGTTTGGGATTAACACATACACACTGCTATGTATAAAAGAGATCATCAACAAGGAACTACTGTATAGCACAGGGAACTACACTGAATATTTTGCAATAACCTATAAGGGGAAATAATCTGAAAAAGAATAGATATTTTTATTGACATCATCTATCAATGACAGATAAAATGTAACCTAAGCAAGGCCGATGGTGAGCGCTTCTAACACTGAATATTTCAGTCATCTAAAGTTTGGGCTCTGCCTATTTCCCAAGGCCCTTAAAGGACATACGTGTAGCCGTAGCTTAAAAATTCCCCAGTTTGGGGTTCGGGGAGGCACTGATTTGGAAAAATCCCTGGTGTTCTCCTTACATGCATGGGACCCTTCCTACAGCTAAAACATGCCTGTCACACCTAGAGGATGGTACACCGTTTGATCGGAAAGAGTTTGGAAAAGGCACCTCATCTCCTCATCGCCTGGTGCTCGGGTTCAACCCTCCAGCATTTTTCCTAACAATCTCCTCACTTGGGGATATCAGCACCGTCAACATCCTGTTGCACACAGTTTGGAATTTGTCCAGAGGATGAAGCGGAAGGATGAGAAAAATTTAGAGACAAGTCTTAGGTGTTCGGACAGGCACATGCCACTCTAATTTCCAATCCAGAAGACAAATTCATCAAAGGCTAGAATTGCCCACGGAAACAGAATAGGGCTAGAGGAAATCCCGCTGTTTTGTGTCCAGTTTCCAAAAACACAAGTTGAAAAATGGAACTCAGGGGCACTAAAATTCATGAAACTGCAGAGTTGAAAATATCTATCGTCGAAAAATGTCTTGAGGTAAGTCACAGAAAAGGACTTGTAAGCAAGGGAGAGTGGCAGGAAACAGATTTGAAGAGGTAGAAAGGACTCCCCATTAAAGCACAAGAAAAGGGGCTGAACATCGCCAATGATGCAGTTGGCCAAAAAGGGTGTATGCATTTTTTCTGAATATATTCAAGTAAAGGCCATACACACTTTTTATCCAACCAAACAGGTTGCCACTGGAAATCAATATCACAAAATGTATCACTTCACATCAGTCAGAAGGGCCATCCACATAAAGTGTAAACACCAGAAATGCAGGACAGGGCGAGGAGAAAAGGGAGCCCTGTGAGGCTGATAGTGGAAATGTAATTTGCCAACGGCCACTCTGGAGAAGTGTATTGTGTTTGCTAAAACATCTAAAAAATGAGCTACAGAGCATAGGGCACTTGCACTCATGGGCGTGTACCTTGGGAAAAACAAAAATCGACAGAAAACAGGCACCCGAACGTTTACCACCTCTCTGTTAAAAAGGGCCTCAACTTGGATATAACCTAAATGTCCCTGGAAGGATAAAATGGATAAAAGAGATGGGGTACTTATGTAGAGTGGAATATTACTCATCCAGAAATCAATGAAATAAGGCCAGTTGTAACAACTCTGGAGGAGTTACATACGATCATTCTAAGTGACATATGTCAGAAAGAAAAAGACACATATCATAAGATGTCACTTAAAGGTGGAATCAAAAATGGCTACACATGAAATAAATTACAAAACAGAAACATAGTCAAATATGTAGAAAATAGACATAAGGCTGCTAAATGGGAAAGGTGGGGAATGGTGAGGTATTATCCAGGAGGTTGAAATTAGCAAAGATACCATTCCAAGTACCAAATTGAATAACTGACAAGGCCTACACGGTACCTCAAAGAACTGCACTCAGCCCACTCAAGTCACTGGAAAATAATACATATGACTGGTAAGCATCTGAAAAAGAAGTTATTGTTGTCTCACAGTACATGAATCAAGTGGATGTACAGCAGCAAAAAACAGAGCTTTGAAAATCAGCTGTAACCAATATAAAAATAAATTTAAAACTATTTATAAAAACAGTGAGACAGACAAAAATTCTTACAACTTTTGTTGAAGGGCTACGATGTAAAATGGATTGAACACATGTAGACCCACAGCAGGATGATTATATAAGGCTGGAAGCTATGCACGCTAAGAGATGTTAGAGAGGCTGGGTGAGGAAATGCAGACCTTTTAAAGTAATACTGCCTGGTACCCATTCCATGGGTCCCAAATCTGCAGGTTCAAGGGAATCTTCTGACAGCGAAAACATGCCTGGGAAACCGAGATGAATGTACACCGTGTGCTCAGGAAAGGTGTCTAAAATGCACCTCATTTTTGATCTCCTGGTGCTGGGGTTCGCCATTCCAGCCACATTACTAACAATCTCCCCACTTGGAGAATCAGCACCTTTAACCTCCTGTTTCACACAGTTTGCAATTTGTGCAGAGGATAAATGGGAAGAGGGGGAAACAATGAGAGATTAGCTGTAAGAGTTTTGACAGGCACATGTCACTCTAATTTCCCATTAGGAAGAAGAATTAACCAAAGGCTCAGCCTGCCTCCCCAGAACCAGAATAGGGCCAGAAGTAATCCAATGGTTTGGCGGCCAGCTCACAAAAAAAGCGAGTTGCAAAATGGAGCTCAGGAGCAGACAATTCCAAGACCTGCAAAGATATAAATGATAACCAACGTCCAAAAATATATTCAGGTAAGGTAACGAAGAGGATCTGAATGACAGGCAGAATTGCAGGAAACAGATTTCAAAAGGTAGATTGTACTCACATTTAAAGCATATGAAAAGCAGCAGAATTTCTAAAATGATGTGGTTGGGCAAAAGGGTGTATGCGTTTTTTTCGTGAATATCTTCAGGAAAAAAACACATGCAGAGTTTTTGGCCAACCAAGCAAGAGGGAAATGCAAATCCGCACAACAAAGAAGTCTCAATTTCCACTGCTCAGAAAGGCCATCCAAAAAATGTGTACAAACCAGAAATGCAGGAGAGGCCATGGAAAACAGGGAGCCTAGTCACGCTGATGGGTGGGGTATAAATATCCAAGAGCCACTCTGAAGAAGTGTATGCTGTTTTTAAAACATCTAAAATACAAAGCCCCAGAGCAAGAGGATTTCAACTCATGGACATATAACTTGGGAAGACTAAATGTCAATAAGACACAGGCACCCCAAAGTTTAGGGCTGCTCTGCATACAAGAACCTCAACTTTGGTACACCTAAAATGTCCCAGGAAAAAGAGAAATGCATAAAGAACTTGTGGTAATTTTGCACAACGGAATATCACTCAGACATGAAATCAATGTATATAAGGCCAGTAGCAGCATAATGAGTGGATTTAGGTATGATGATTTTAAGGGAAATTAGTCACACAGAAAAAGAATCTTATCATAATATATCACTTATAGAGGGAATGTCAATATCACAACACATGAACTGAATTAGGAAAGAGAACAGAGTCTCACATTTAGCAAAAATCTCTTATGCCTGCTTCAGGGGAAAGGAGAGGTGGTGTGATGCATAAAACCAGAGTTTGATATTAGCACAGGTACCATTCCATAAACCAAATACAGAATAGGCAAGACCTACACCTTCCTCAGTGAACGGGACTCAACACCCCTATGCCCCACAGAGGAATATATCTGACTACTAAGAATCTTAAAACCTATGTATTGATATGTCTCCGTAAGGGAATCAATTGTGTCTAGACTGGCATAAACACGTCAGTGAAAATCAGCTCAACCCCATTATAAAAATGAATTTCAAAAAAACCCCAAAAAACAGCGAAATTCTTACACAATTCCTTCAGGGGTTCTGATGAAACCCCTGGAATGACCCTATCTGCAAAGACAGCTGGATGAGACATAAGGCTGGACACTTGGGACTGTGAGGACTGGTGAGATTGGGAGAGAAAATGCAGACCTTTTAACGTAGTAATGCATGCCACCATTCCATGTGTCCCAAATCTCCAGGTAGAAGGGAATATCACTACAATTATAACATGTATGGGAAACCTAGAAAATGGACACCCTGTGATGGCGAAACGTTTCTAAAACTCTCCTAATTTTTCCTCTCCTTGTGCTCCACGTTGGCATTCCAACTGCTTTACTATCAATCTCCCAACTTAGGAGAGTCAGCCCCTATAACCTCCTGGTTCGCACAGTTTGCTAATTGTGCAGAGGATGAAAGGGAAGAGGGAGAACCAATCAGAGAGTAGATGTAGGCATTTGGACGGGCACATGTCACTCTAATTTCCCGGCAGGAAGAAGAATTAACCAAAGCCTCAGCCACCCACAGGGAACCAATATAGCCACCCCTTGAACCAGTATAGGTCCTGAAGCAAAATTGTGGATTTGCGGCCAGCTCACAAAGATGGGATTTGAAAATTGGAGCTCAGGGGCACAGCAATTCACAAACCTTCAGACTTATAAAGGACTACTCTCTTCCAAAAATCTGTTGAGGGAAGGCAATGAAGCGGCCTTGAAAATGAGGCAGAATTGCACAAAACATATTTCAAGAGGTAAATTGGAATCGCCTTTAAAGCACAGGAAAAGCATCCCAACTTGGACAGAGATGCACTTGGCCAAAAAGGGCGTATGCCTTTTCTCCTGAATATATTCAGAAGAAAACGCATACACCCTTTTTGGCCTATCAAGCAAACGCGCAATACAAATCCACACTACAAAGAATTGTCACTTACCACCGCTCAAAACGGACATCCGAATATCTGTAAAAACCAGAAAGGCAAGAGAGAGATGGCAAGGGCATGAAGCAATGTGATCCCAATGGTCATGGAGGATTGTGATGACAAGCGCATGGAGAATTGTGATCACAAGATTATGTACCATTTTGTTGACAAAGGCAAGGAGCATTATGATGACAAGGTTCAAGGAGCACTGAGATGACAAGCATCACGGAGCATAGTGATTACATGGATCATGGAGCATTGGGATGACAAGCGCATGGATCATT
Organism: Hyperoodon ampullatus; assembly: GCF_949752795.1. Lineage (NCBI taxonomy): Eukaryota > Metazoa > Chordata > Mammalia > Artiodactyla > Ziphiidae > Hyperoodon > Hyperoodon ampullatus. Next base: position 201,725 of record NW_027640403.1, on the reverse strand, counting down.
GTGATGACAATGGTCATGGAGCATTTTAATGACAAGAGTCCCGGATCATTGTGTTGTCAGGGTTCATGGAGCGTTGTGATGACAGTGGTCATGGAGCATTGTGATGACAGGGGTCATGGCGCATTGTGATGAGAAGGTCATGGAGCATTGGACTGAAAATGTCCATGGAGTACTGTGATGACAGGGGTCATGGAGCATTGTGATGACAAGGTACTGGAGCACTGTGATGAGAAGACCATGGAGCCTTGTGATGACAAGTCTCATGGAGCATTCTGATGAAAAGTGCCATGGAGCATTGTGATTACAGGGGTCTTGGAGCATTGTGATGACAAGGGCATGGAGCATTGGGATGAGAAGGCCATGGAGCGTTCTGATGACATGCATCATGGAGCTTTGTGATGACAAGGGCATGGAGCATTGTGATTACAGTGGTCTTGGAGCACTGTGATGAAAAGGGCATGGATCATTGTGATGAAAAAGGCATGGAGCCTTGTCATGACAGGGTTCAAGGAGCAAACTGACAACAAGTGTCAGGGAGCATTGTGATGACAAGGGTATTGGGTATTGTGATGACAAAGGTCATGGAGCATTGTGATGAGAAGACCATGGATAATTGTGATGATGAGCGTCATGGGGCGTTGTGATGATAAGTGTTATGGAACATTTTGATCACAAGGATTTGGAGCATTTTGATGACAGAGGTCATGGAGCATTTTGGTTTCATTTTGATGACAATAGCCTGAAGCATTATGATGATGGGCATGGTGCATTGTGATGACAGGGTTCATGGAGCATTGAGATGAAAAGGGGCATGGAGCATTGCGATTACAGGAGTCTTGGAGCATTGTGATGACAAAGGCATGGAACATCGTGAATGAGAAGGCCATGGAGCATTCTGTTGACATGCGTCAGGGAGCTTTGTGATGACAAGGGCATGGAGCATTGTGATTACAGGGGTCTTGGTGCATTGTGATGACAAGGGTCATGGAGCCTTGTGATGACAAGGCTGTGGAACATTGTGATGGCAGGGGTCATGGAGCATTGTTATGACAGGGGTAATGGAGCATTGTGATGACAAGGGCATGGAGCATTGGTCTGAAAAGTTTCATGGATTATTGTGATGAGAGGGGGCAAGGAGCACTGTGATTACAAGGGCATGGAACACTGTGATACATGGGTCATGGAGGATTGTAATGACAAGCGCATGGAGCATTGTGATAAGAATGGCATCGAGCATTGTGATGAAAAGCATCATGGAGCCTGTGATGACAAGGGCATGGAACAATGTGATGAGAGGGTTCATGGAGCATTGTGATGACAATGGCATGCAGCATTGTGATGACAAGGGTCATTGAGCTTTGTGATGATAAAGGTCATGGAGCATTTTGATGACAAGGGTGTGGTGCATTCTGTTGTGAAGGGCAGGGAGCATTGTTATGACAGGGGTTATGGAACATTGTGATGTCAGGGGAATGGAGCATTGTGATGATAAAGGTATGTAGCATTGTTGTGACAAGGGTCATGGAATATTGTGATGACAGGGGTGAGGGAGTATTGTGTTGACTAGTGATGGAACATTGTGATATCAGTGGTGAGAGAGTATTTTGATGAGAAGTGCATGGAGCAGTGTGATGACAAGGTTTATGGAGCATTGTGATGACAAAGATGTGGAGCATTGTGATGACAAGTGCATGGCACATTGTGATGCCATGGGTCATGGAGTATTGTGCTAACAAAGGCATTGAGCATTGGGAGGACAAGGGTCACCGAGCATTGTGATGAAATGTTCATGGAGCGCTGTGGTGACAAAGGTCACAGAGCCTTGTGATGACGAGGGCATGGACCATTGTGATGACAAAGGTCATGAAGCATTGTGATGACTGGAGTCACGGAGCATTGTGATGACAGGGGTCATAGAGCATTGTGATGAAAGGGCATGGAGCATTGTGATGACAGGGGCATGTTGCATTGGTTTGACAAGTTTCAGGGATTATTGTGATGACAGTGGGCATGGCGCATTGTGATGACAAGGGCATGGAGCATTGTGATGAGAAGGTCATGGAGTATTGTGAAGAAGGGTGTCAGGGAGCATTGTGATGACATATGTCGTGGTCCATTGTGATGACAATGGAATGGAGCATTGTGATGCCAAGTGTCATGGAGGATTGTGATGACAAAGGTAATGGAGCATTTTGATGACAAGCGCTTGGGGCATTGTGATGACAAGGGTCATGGAGCATTGTGATAACAAGGGCGATTGAGAATTTTGATGACATGTTCATGAAGCATTGTGATGACAATCACATGGAGCTTGCTGTTACAGGGATCATGGAGCATTGCGATGAAAAGTGCATAGAGAATTGTGATGACAAAGCATGTAACACTGTGATGAAAAGCATCATGGAGAACAGTGATGCCAAGAACGTGGAGAATTGTGATGACAGGGGACATGGAGCATTGTGATGACCAGGGCATGGAGTATGGTGATGGCAAGACCGTGGAGCATTGTGATGAGAAGACCATGGATAATTGTGATGATGAGCGTCATGGAGCACTGTAATGACAAGGGGTATGGAGCATTGTGATGACAGGGGTCATGGAGCATTGTGATGACAAGGTTCATGGAGCATTCTGATGACAAGCTTGTGGAGTATTTTGATGACAATGACATGGAGCATTTTGATGAAAATGGCATGGGGCATTGTGATTAAAAAGACATGGAGCCTTTTCATGACAGTTTTCAGGGAGCATTCTGACGACAAGTGTCAGGGAGCATTGTGATGACAAAGGTCATGGAGAATTGTGACGACAAGGGCATGGAGTATTGTGATGACAAGCACATGGAGCTTGCTATGACGGGGTCATGGAGCATTGCGATGACAAGTGCATAGAGAATTGTGATGACAAAGCATGTAACACTGTGATGAGAAGTGTCATGCAGCATAGTGATGCCAAGATCGTGGACAATTGTGATGACAGGGGACATGGAGCATTGTGATGACCAGGGCATGGAGCATTGCGATGGCAAGATCGTGGAGCATTGTGATGAGAAGACCATGGATAATTGTGATGACGAGGGTCATGGAGCACTGTAATGACAAGGGGTATAGAGCATTGTGATGACAGTGGTCATGGAGCATTGTGATGACCGGGGACATGGAGCATTGTGATGCCCAAGGCATGGAGCACTGTGGTGGCAAAACCGTGGAGCACTGTGATGAGAAGACCATGGATAATTGTGATGAGGAGCGTCATGGAGCACTGTAATGACAAGTGGTATGGAGCCTTGTGATGACAGGGGTCATGGAGCATTGTTATGACAGTGGTCATGGAGCATTGTGATGACAAGTGTCATGGAGCATTTTGATGACAAGGGCGTGGAGCATTGTGATGAGAAGACCATGGACAATTGTGATTACGAGTGTCATGGAGCACTGTAATGACAAGCAGTATGGAGCATTGTGATGACAGGGGTCATGGAACATTGTGATGACTGGGGACATGGAGCATTGTGATGACCAGGGCATGGAGCATTGTGATGGCAAGACCGTGGAGCACTGTGATGAGAAAACCATGGATAATTGTGATGACGAACATCATGGAGCACTGTAATGACAAGGGGCATGGAGCATTGTGATGACAGGTGTCATGGAGCATTGTGATGACAGGGGTCATGGATCATTGAGATGACAAAGGTCACGGAGCATTCTGATGACAAGCTTTTGGAGTATTGTGATGACAATGGCATGAAGCATTGTGATGAAAAGGGCATGGATCATTGTGATGAAAAAGGCATGGAGACTTGTCATGACAGGGTTCAATGAGCATACTGATGACAAGTGTCAGGGAGCATTGTGATGACAAGTGTATTGAGAATTGTGATGACAAAGGTCATGGAGCATTGTGATGAGAAGTCCATGGATAATTGTGATGACCAGCGTCATGGGGCGTTGTGATGACAAGTGTTATGGAACATTGTGATCACAAGGGTTTGGAGCATTGTGATGAGAGAGGTCATGGAGAATTTTGATTTCATTGTGATGACAATAGCATGAAGCATTATGATGATGGGCATGGTGCATTTTGATGACAGGGTTCATGGAGCATTGAGATGAAAAGAGTCATGGATCAATGTAATAACAAGGGTCTTGGAGCATTGTGATGACAAGGGCATGGAGTATTGTGATGAGAAGGCCATGGAGCATTCTGATGACATGCATCAGGGAGCTTTGTGATGACATGGGCATGGAGCATTGTGATTACAGGGGTCTTGGAGCATTGTGATGACAAGGGCCATGGAGTCTTGTGATGACAAGGCCGTAGACCATTGTGATGGCAGGGGTCATGGAGCATTGTTATGACTGGTGTAAGGGAGCATTGTGATGACAAGGGCATGGAGCATTGGTCTGTAAAGTTTCATGGATTATTGTGATGAGAGTGAGCATGGAGCATTGTGATGACAAGGGCACGGAACACAGTGATACATGTGTCATGGAGGATTGCAATGACAAGGGCATGGAGCATTGTGATGACAAGCGTCATGGAGCTTTGTGATGACAACGGCATGGAGCAATGTGATGAGAGGTTTCATGGAGCTTTGTGATGACAATGGCATGGAGCATTGTGATTCCAAGGGTCATGGAGCTTTGTGATGACATAGGCCATGGAGCATTTTGATGACAAGGGTGTGGTGCATTGTGATGAGAAGGGCAGGGAGCATTGTGATGACAGGGTCATGGAGCAATTGGATGAAAAGGGTCATGGAACATTTTGATGACAGTGTTTATGGAACATTGTGATGTTAGGGGTCATGGAGCATTGTGATGAAAAGGGTCATGGAGCATTGTGATGACAGGGGTTATGGAACATTGTGATGTCAGGGGTCATGGAGCATTGTGATGATAAGAGCATGTAGCATTGTTGTGACAAGGGTCATGGAACATTGGGATGAAAGGGTGGAGGGAGTATTGTGTTGACTAGTGATGGAACATTGTGATATCAGTGGTGAGAGAGCATTTTGATGAGAGGTGCATGGAGCATTGTGATGACAAGGCTGTGGAGCATTGTGATGAGAAACGCAGGGCACATTGTGATGACATGGGTCATGGAACATTGTGCTGACAAACGCATGGAGCATTGTGATGACAAGGTTTATGGAGCATTGTGATGACAACGATGTGGAGCATTGTGATGACAAGCGCATGGCACATTTGATGCCATGTGTCATGGAGTAATGTGCTGACAAAGGCATGGAGCATTGTGATGACAAGGGTCACCGAGCATTGTGATGAAATGTTCATGGAGTGTTGTGGTCACAAAGGTTACAGAGCCTTGTGATGACGAGGGCATGGACCATTGTGATGACAAAGGTCATGAAACATTGTGATGACTGGAGTCACGGAGCATTGTGATGACAGGGGTCATAGAGCATTGTGATGAAAGGGCATGGAGCATTGTGATGACAGGGGCATGTTGCATTGGTTTGACAAGTTTCAGGGATTATTGTGATGACAGTGGGCATGGCGCATTGTGATGACAAGGGCATGGAGCATTGTGATGAGAAGGTCATGGAGTATTGTGAAGAAGGGTGTCAGGGAGCATTGTGATGACATATGTCATGGTCTATTGCAATGACAATGGAATGTAGCATTGTGATGCCAAGTGTCATGGAGGATTGTGATGACAAAGGTAATGGAGCATTTTGATGACAAGGGCTTGGAGCATTGTGATGACAAGGGTCATGGCGCATTGTGATAACAAGGGCCATTGAGAATTTTGATGACATGTTCATGAAGCATTGTGATGACAATCACATGGAGCTTGCTATGACAGGGGTCATGGAGCATTGCGATGACAAATGCATAGAGAATTGTGATGACAAAACATGTAACACTGTGATGAGAAGTATCATGGAGCATAGTGATGCCAAGAACGTGGAGAATTGTGATGACAGTGGACATGGAGCATTGTGATGACCAGGGCATGGAGCATTGTGATGGCAACACCGTGGAGCACTGTGATGAGAAGACCATGGATAATTGTGATGACGAGCGTCATGGAGCACTGTAATGACAAGGGGTATGGAGCATTGTGATGACAGGGGTCATGGAGCATTGTGATGACTGGGGACATGGAGCATTGTGATGACCAGGGCATGGAGCCTTGTGATGGCAAGATCGTGGAGCACTGTGATGAGAAGATCATGGATAATTGTGATGATGAGTGTCATGGAGCACTGTAATCACAAGGGGTATAGAGCATTGTGATGACAGTGGTCATGGAGCATTGTGATGCCCAAGGCATGGAGCACTGTGATGGCAAGACCGTGGAGCATTGTGATGAGAAGACCATGGATAATTGTGATGAGGAGCGTCATGGAGCACTGTAATGACAAGTGGTATGGAGCCTTGTGATGACAGGGGTCATGGAGCATTGTTATGACAGTGGTCATGGAGCATTGTGATGACAAGGGTCATGGAGCATTTTGATGACAAGGGCGTGGAGCATTGTGATGAGAAGACCATGGACAATTGTGATTACGAGTGTCATGGAGCACTGTAATGACAAGTGGTATGGAGCATTGTGATGACAGGTTCATGGAGCATTGTGATGACTGGGGACATGGAGCATTGTGATGACCAGGGCATGGAGCATTGTGATGGCAAGACCGTGGAGCACTGTGATGAGAAAACCATGGATAATTGTGATGACGAACATCATGGAGCACTGTAATGACAAGGGGCATGGAGCATTGTGATGACAGGTGTCATGGAGCATTGTGATGACAGGGGTCATGGATCATTGAGATGAAAAGTGTCACGGAGCATTCTGATGACAAGCTTGTGGAGTATTGTGATGACAATGGCATGGAGCATTGTGATGAAAAGGGCATGGATCATTGTGATGAAAAAGGCATGGAGACTTGTCATGACAGGTTTCAATGAGCAAACTGATGACAAGTATCAGGGAGCATTGTGATGACAAGTGTATTGAGAATTGTGATGACAAAGGTCATGGAGCATAGTGATGAGAAGTCCATGGATAATTGTGATGACCAGCGTCATGGGGCGTTGTGATGACAAGTGTTATGGAACATTGTGATCACAAGGGTTTGGAGCATTGTGATGAGAGAGGTCATGGAGAATTTTGATTTCATTGTGATGACAATAGCATGAAGCATTATGATGATGGGCATGGTGCATTGTGATGACAGGGTTCATGGAGCATTGAGATGAAAAGAGGCATGGATCATTGTAATAACAAGGGTCTTGGAGCATTGTGATGACAAGGGCATGGAGTATTGTGATGAGAAGGCCATGGAGCATTCTGATGACATGCGTCAGGGAGCTTTGTGATGACATGGGCATGGAGCATTGTGATTACAGGGGTCTTGGAGCATTGTGATGACAAGGGCCATGGAGTCTTGTGATGACAAGGCCGTAGAACATTGTGATGGCAGGGGTCATGGAGCATTGTTATGACAGGTGTAAGGGAGCATTGTGATGACAAGGGCATGGAGCATTGGTCTAAAAAGTTTCATGGATTATTGTGATGAGAGTGAGCATGGAGCATTGTGATGACAAGGGCACGGAACACAGTGATACATGTGTCATGGAGGATTGCAATGACAAGGGCATGGAGCATTGTGATGACAAGCGTCATGGAGCTTTGTGATGACAACGGCATGGAGCAATGTGATGAGAGGTTTCATGGAGCTTTGTGATGACAATGGCATGGAGCATTGTGATTCCAAGGGTCATGGAGCTTTGTGATGACATAGGCCATGGAGCATTTTGATGACAAGGGCGTGGTGCATTGTGATGAGAAGGGCAGGGAGCATTGTGATGACAGGGTCATGGAGCAATTGGATGAAAAGGGTCATGGAATATTTTGATGACAGTGTTTATGGAACATTGTGATGTTAGGGGTCATGGAGCATTGTGATGAAAAGGGTCATGGAGCATTGTGATGACAGGGGTTATGGAACATTGTGATGTCAGGGGTCATGGAGCATTGTGATGATAAGAGCATGTAGCATTGTTGTGACAAGGGTCATGGAACATTGGGATGACAGGGTGGAGGGAGTATTGTGTTGACTAGTGATGGAACATTGTGATATCAGTGGTGAGAGAGCATTTTGATGAGAGGTGCATGGAGCATTGTGATGACAAGGCTGTGGAGCATTGTGATGAGAAACACAGGGCACATTGTGATGACATTGGTCATGGAACATTGTGCTGACAAACGCATGGAGCATTGTGATGACAAGGTTTATGGAGCATTGTGATGACAACGATTTGGAGCATTGTGATGACAAGCGCATGGCACATTTGATGCCATGTGTCATGGAGTAATGTGCTGACAAAGGCATGGAGCATTGTGATGACAAGGGTCACCGAGCATTGTGATGAAATGTTCATGGAGTGTTGTGGTCACAAAGGTCACAGAGCCTTGTGATGACGAGGGCATGGACCATTGTGATGACAAAGGTCATGAAGCATTGTGATGACAAGACCGTGGAGCATTGTGATGAGAAGACCATGGATAATTTTGATGACGAGCGTCATGGAACACTGTAATGACAAGGGGTATGGAGCATTGTGATGACAGGGGTCTTGGAGCATTGTGATGACAAGGGTCATGGAGCCTTGTGATGACAATGGTGGGGAACATTGTGATGGCAAGGTTCATGTAGCATTGTTATGACAGGGGTAATGGAGCATTGTGATGAGAAGGGCATGGAGCATTGGTCTGAAAAGTTTCATGGATTATTGTGATGAGAGTGGGCATGGAGCCTTGTGATGACAAGGTCACGGAACACTGTGATCCATGGGTCATGGAGGATTGTAATGACAAGGGCATGGAGCATTGTGATGAGAAGGGCATCGAACATTGTTTTGACAATCGTCATGGAGCTTTGTGATGACAAGGGCATGGAACAATGTGATGAGAGGGTTCATGGAACATTGTGATTCCAAGGGTTATGGAGCTTTGTGATGACAAAAGTCATGGAGCATTTTGATGTCAAGGGCGTGGTGCATTGTGATGAGAAGGGCAGGGAGCATTTTGATGACAGGGTCATGCAGCAATTTGATGAAAAGTGTAATGGAACATTTTGATGACAGGGGTTATAGAACATTGTGATGTCAGGGGTCATGGAGCTTTGGGATGAAAAGGGTCATGGAGCATTTTGATGACAGGGGTTATGGAACATTGTGATGTCAGGGGTCATGGAACATTGTGATGATAAGGGGATGTAGCATTGTGATGACAGGGGTCATGGAACATTGTGATTACAGGGGTGAGGGAGTATTGTGATGACTAGTGATGGAACATTGTGATATCTCTGTTGAGAGAGCATTTTGATGAGAAGTGCATGGAGCATTGTGATTACAAGGTTTATGGAGCATTACGATGACAAGGTTGTGGACCGTTGTGATGAAAATCACGTGGCACATTGTGATGACCAGGGTCATGGAGCATTGTTCTGACAAAGGCATGGAGCATTGTGATGACAAGGGTCACGGAGCATTGTGATGAAAAGTTCATGGGGTATTGTGGTTACAAATGTCACAGAGCCTTGTGATGATGTGGGCATGGACCACTGTGATGACAAATGTTATGAAGCATTGTGATGACTGGAGTCACAGAGCATTGTGATGACAAGGGTCATGGAGCATTGTGATGACAAGGGCATGGAGCATTGTGATGACAGCGGCATGGAGCATTGGTCTGACAAGTTTAATAGATTATTGTGATGACAGTGGGCATGGGGCATTGTGATGACAAGGGCATGGGGCATTGTGATGAGAAGGTCATGGAGTATTGTGAAGACAGGTGTAAGGGAGCACTGTGATGACATATGTCATGGTCCATTGCGATGACAATGGCATGGAGCATTGTGATGCCAAATGTAATGGAGGATTGTGATGACAAATATAATGGAGCATTGTGATGACTAGGGCTTGGAGCATTATGATGACAAGGGCCATTGAAAATTTTCATGACAAGGTCGTGAAGCATTGTGATGACAAGGTGCTGGAGCATTGTGATGAGAAAACCATGGAGCCTTGTGAGACAAGTCTCATGGAGCATACTGATGAAAAGGGGCATAGAGTATTGTGATTAGAGTGTCTTGGAAAATTGTGATGACAAGGGCATGGAGCATTGTGATGAGAAGGCCAAGGAGCAGTCTGATGACATGCGTCATTGAGCTTTGTGATGACAAGGGCATGGAGCATTGTAATTACAGGCGTCTTGGAGCATTGTGATGAAAAAGGCATGGGTCATTGTGATGAAAAAGGCATGGAGCCTTGTCATGACAGGGTTCAAGGAGCATACAGAGAACAAGTGTCAGGGAGCATTTTGATGACAAGTGTATTGAGCATTGTGATGACAAAGGTCATGGAGCATTGTGAAGAGAAGACCATAGATAATTGTGATGACGAGCGTCATGGGGCATTGTGATGACAAGTGTTATGGAATATTGTGATCACAAGGGTTTGGAGCAGTGTTATGACAGAGGTCATGGAGCATTTTGATTTCATTGTGATGACAATACGCTGAAGCATTATGATGATGGGCATGGTGCATTGTGATGACAGGGTTCATGGATCATTGAGATAAAAAGGGACATGGAGCATCGTGATTACAGGTGTCTTGGAGCATTGTGATGAGAAGGGTCATGGAGCCTTGTGATGACAAGGCCATGGAACATCGTGATGGCAGGTGTCATGGAGCATTGTTATCACAGGGTTAATGGAGCATTGTGATGGCAAGGGCATGGAGCATTCTGATGACATGCATCATGGAGTTTTGTGATGACAAGGGCATGTAGCACTGTGATTACAGGGGTCTTGGAGCATTTTGATGACAAGGGTCATGGAGCCTTGTGATGACAAGGCCGTGGAACGTTGTGATGGCAGGGGTCATGGAGCATTGTTATGACAGGTGTAATGGAGCATTCTGATGACAAGGGCATGGAACATTTGTCTGAAAAGTTTCATGGATTATTGTGATGAGAGTGGGCATGGAGCATTGTGATGACAAGGGCACGGAACACAGTGATACATGGGTCATGGAGGATTGTAATGACAAGGGCATGCAGCATTGTGATGAGAAGGGCATCGAGCAGTGTGATGACAAGCACCATGGAGCTTTTTGATGACAATTGCATGGAACAATGTGATGAGAGGTTTCATGGAGTATTGTGATGACAATGGCATGGAGCATTGTGATGCCAAGGGTCATGGAGCTTTGTGATGACAAAGGTCATGGAGCATTTTGATGACAAGGGCGTGGTGCATTGTGATGAGAAGGGCAGGGAGCATTGTGATGACATTGTCATGGACCAATTTGATGAAAAGGGTCATGGAACATTTTGATGAGAGGCGTTATGTAACATTGTGATGTCAGGGGTCATGGAGCATTTTGATGAAAAGGGTCATGGAGCATTTTGATGACAGGGGTTATGGAACATTGTGATGTCAGGGATCATCAAACATTGTGATGATAAGTGCATGTAGCATTGTGATGACAGGAGTCATGGAACATTGTGATGACAGGGTTGAGGGAGTATTGTGATGAATAGTGATGTAACATTGTGATATCAGTGGTGAGAGAGCATTTTGATTTGAAGTGCATGGAGCATTGTGATGACAAGGTTTATGGAGCATTGTGATGACAAGATTGTGGAGCACTGTGACGACAAGCGCATGGTGCATTGTGATGACATGGGTCATGGAGCATTGTGCTGACAAGCGCATGGAGCATTGTGATGACAAGGGTCATGGAGCATTGTGCTGAGAAAGGCATAGAGCATTGTGATGACAAGGGTCAAAGAGCATTGTGATGAAAAGTTCATGAAGCATTGTGGTTAAAAAGGTCACAGAGACTGTTGATGACAAGGGCATGGACCACTGTGATGACAAAGGTCATGAAGCCTTGTGATGACTGGAGTCACGGAGCATTGTGATGACAGGGGTCATGGAGCATTGTGATAACAAGGGCATGGGGCATTGTGATGACAAGGGCATGGAGCATTGGTCTAATAAGTTTCATGGCTTATTGCGATGACAGTTGGAATGGCGCATTGTGATGACAAGGGCATGGAGCATTGTGATGACCAGGTCATTCATTATTGTGAAGACAGGTGTCAGGGAGCATTGTGATGACATATGTAATGGCCCATTGTGATGACAATGTCATGGAGCATTGTGATGCCAAGTGTCATGGAGGATTCTGATGACAAAGGTAATGGAGCATTGTGATGACAATGGCTTGGAGCATTGTGATGACAAGGGTCAGGGAGCATTGTGCTGACAAGTGCATGGAAAATTGTGATGACAAGGGACATGGAGCATTCTGATGACAAGCTTGTGGAGTATTTTGATGACAATGGCATGGAGCATTGTGATGAAAATGGCATGGTGCATTTTGATGAAAAAGGCATGGAGCCTTTTTGTGACAGGGTTCAAGGAGCATTCTGACAACAATTGTCAGGAAGCATTGTGATTACAAGTGTATCGAGAATTGTGATGACAAAGGTCATGGAGCATTGTGATGAAAAGGGCATGGAGTATTGTGATGACAGGCATCATGGAGCATTGTGATGACAAGTGTTATGGAACATTGTGATCACAAGGGTTTGGAGCATTGTGATGACAGAGGTCATGGATCATTTTGATTTCAAGGAGCATGGAGCATTGTGATGACAAGGGCATGGAGCAATGTGATCCCAAGGTTCATGGAGGATTGTGATGGCAATGGTAATGGAGTATTGTGATGACAAGTGCATAGAACATTGTAATGACAAGGTCATGTAGCATTTTGCTGACAAAGGCATGGAGCATTGTGATGACAGGTGTCATGGAGCACTGTGATGACAAGCGTCACGGAGCATTGTGATTACAGGGGTCATGGAGCATTGGGATGACAAGGGCATGCATCATTGTGATGACAAGTGTCATGGAGCATTGGGCTGAAAATGTTCATGGAGTATTGTGATGACAGGGGTCATTGAGCATTGTGATGACTAGGGAATGGAGCATTGTGATGACAAGAGTCCCGGATCATTGTGTTGTCAGGTGATATTGAGCGTTGTGATGACTGTGGTCATGGAGAATTGTGATGATATTGGTCATGGAGCATTGTGATGAGAAGGTCATGGAGCATTGGGCTGAAAATGTTCATGGAGTATTGTGATGACAGGGGTCATGGAGCATTGTGATGATAAGGGAATGGGGCATTTTGATGACAATGTCCTGGAGCATTGTGATGAGAAGACCATGGAGCCTTGTGATGACAAGTCTCATGGAGCATTCTGATGAAAAGGGGCATGGAGCATTGTGATTACAGGCGTCTTGGAGCATTGTGATGACAAGGGCATGGAGCATTGTGATGAGAAGGCCATGGAGCATTCTGATGACATGCATCATGGAGCTTTGTGATGACAAGGGCATGGAGCTTTGTGATTACAGGGGTCTTGGAGCATTGTGATGAAAATGGCATGTTTCATTGTGATGAAAAAGGCATGGAGCCTTGTCATGAAAGGGTTCAGGGAGCATACTGATGGCAAGAGTCAGGGAGCATTGTGATGACATGTGTATTGCGCATTGTGATGACAAATGTCATGGGGCATTGTGATGAGAAGTCCATGGAAAATTGTGATGAGTAGTGTCATGGGGTATTGTGATGACAAGTGTTATGGTACATTGTTATCACAAGGGTTTGGAGCATTGTGATGACAGAGGTCATGGAGCATTTTGATTTCATTGTGATGACAAGAGCATGAAGCATTATGATGATGGGCATGGTGCATTGTGATGACAGGGTTCATGGAGCATTGTGATGAAAGGTGGCATGGAGCTTTGGTCTGACAAGTTTCATGGATTATTTTGATGACAGTGGGCATGGCACATTGTGATGACAAGGGCATGGAGCATTGTGATGACAAGGTCATGGAGTATTGTGAAGACAGGTGTCAGGGAGCATTGTGATGACATATGTCATGTTCCATTGTGATGACAATAGCACGGAGCATTGTGATGCCAAGTGTCATGGAGGATTGTTGTGACAAAGGTAAAGGAGCATTGTGATGATAAGCACATGGAGCATTGAGATGACAAGGGCCATTGATAATTTTAAGGTCCATGTCGTGAAACATTGTGATGACAAGCGCATGGAGCTTCCTATGACAGGGCTCATGGAGCATTGCGATGACAAGTGCATGGAGTATTGTTATGACAAGAGCATATAACATTGTAATGAGAAGTGCCATGGAGCATTGTGATGACAAGGACGTGGAGAATTGTGAGGACAAGGGACATTGAGCTTTGAGATGACCAGGGCATGGAGCATTGTGATGGCAAAACCGTGGAGCATTGTGATGAGAAGACCATGGGTAATTGTGATGATGAGCATCATGGAGCACTGTAATGACAAGGGGCATGAAGCATTGTGATGACAGGTGTCAGGGAGCATTGTGATGACAGGGGTCATGGAGCATTGTGATGACAAGGGCATGGAGCATTGTGATGACAAGGGTACGGAACATTGTGATGAAAAGTGCCATTGAGAATTTTGATGATAAAGTCATGAAGCATTGTGATGACAAACACTTGGAGCTTGCTATGACAGGGGTCATGGAACATTGCAATGACAAGTGCATGGAGAATTGTGATGAAACGAGCATGTAACTTTGTGATGAGAAGTGTCATGTAGCATTGTGATGACAAGTACGTGGAGAATTGTTTTGACAAGGGACATGGAGCATTGTGATAACCAGGGAATGGAGCATTGTGATGACAGGGGTCATGGAGCATTATTATGACAAGGGCCATGGTGCATTCTGATATAAGATATCACTTATGAAGGGAATGTAAACCTGGCTACATATGAACTGAATTAGGAAAGAGAACAGAGTCTCAGATTTAGAAAACACTCTGATGCTTGCTTAAGGGGGAAGGAGAGGTGGGGAGACACACAAAACCAGAGTTTGATATTAACACAGGTACCGTTCCATAATCCAAATACAGAAGAGACAAGCCCGACTCCTTCCTCAGTGAATGGGACTCAACACCCCTATTCCCCAAAGAGAAATATATCTGACTAGTAAGGATCTTAAAACCTATGTATTGATATGTCTCCATAAGGGAACCAAGTGTGTCTAGAATGACATAAACACGGCAGTGAGAATCAGCTCAAACCCACTATAAAAAGGAATTTCAAAACAAAACAAAGAAACAGTGAAATTCTTACACAATACCTTCAGGGGTTCTGATGAAACTTGGAATGACCCTATCTACAACAACAGCTGGATGTGGCATAAGGCTGTGCACTTGGGACTGAGAGGATTGGTGAGATTGGGTGTGAAAATGCAGACGCTTTAAAGCAATAATGCCTGCCACTGATTCCATGGTTCCCAACTCTCCAGGTAGAAGGGAATATCACTACAGTTATAACATGTATGAGAAACCTAGAGAATGGACACCCTCTGATGGTGAAAGGTTTCTAAAACTCTACTAATTTTTTTCTCTCTATGTGCTCCAGCTTGACATTCCAACTGCTTTAATATCAATCTCCCAACTTGGAGAGTCAGCCCCTATAACCTCCTGGTTCGCACAGTTGGCACATTGTGCAGAAGATATAAGAGAAGAGGGAGAACCAATGAGAGAGTAGCTGTAGGCATTTGGACGGCCACATGTCACTCTAATTTCCCGTCACAAAGAAGAATTAACCAAACTCTCAGCCTGCCCCACCCCCATAACTAGTATAGGTCCTGAAGCAAAATTGTGGGTTTGCGGTCAGCTCACAAAAACACAAGTTGAAAAATGGAGCTCAGGGGCACAGCAATTCACTAACTTGCAGAGTTATACAGGACTACTCTCTTCCAAAAATCTGTTGAGGAAAAGCCATGAGGCGGATTTGAAAATGAGGGAGATTTGCACGAAACAGATTTCCAGAAGTACATTGGAATCGCCTTTAAACACAGGAAAAGCATCACAACTTCGACAATTATGGAATTGTCCATAAAGGGTGCATGCGTTTTCTCATGAATATATTCAGGAGAAAACGCATACACCCATTTTGGCCAACCAAGCAACCGCACAATGCAAATCTGCACTACAAAGAAGTATCACTTCCCACCAGTCAAAACGGATATCCGTAAAATGTGTAAAAACCAGAAAGGCAAGAGGGGCTCTGGAGAACAGGGAGCCTTGTTATGCTGATGGGTGGGATGTAGATTGCCAACAGCCACTCTGGAAGAGTGCATTGTGTTCCCTAAAAGAATTAAAAAACAGAGCTTCACAACCTAAGGCACTTCCAGTCATGGGAATATACCTTGGGAAAATTGAAAATCAATAAGACACAGCCAACCCAAAATATAGGGCAGCACTGCTTACAAGAACCTCGACTTCGGGACAACATAAATATCCCAGGAAAGACAAAAATAGTAAAGAAATTGTGGTACATACGTACGATGGAATATCCCTCAGCCATGAAATCAATGTCATAAGGCCAGTAGCAGCATAATGACGGGATTCATGTACGATGATTCTAATTGAAAAAATCACACAGAAAAAGAAACTTATCATAAGATATCACTTATGAAGGTTATATAAACCTGGCGACACATGGAATGAATTAGGAAAGGGAACAGAGTCTCATATATAGAAAACACTCTTATGCATGCTTAAGGGGAAAGCAGAGGTGGGGTGATGAATAAAACCAGAATTTGATATTAGCACAGGTACGGTTCCATAATCCAAATACAGAATAGACAAGACCTACTACTTCCTCTGTGAACGGGACTCAAAACCCCATATTTCTCGCAGCGGAATATATCTTACTAGTAAGAATCTTAAAACCTATGTATTGATATGTCTCCGTAAGGGAATCAAGTGTGTCTAGACTAGCATAAACATGGCAGCGAGAATCAGCTCAAACCCACTAGAAAAGGAAATTCAAAAACAAAACAAAAAACAGGGAAATTCTTTACAATTCCTTCAGGGTCTCTGAGGAAACCTGGAATGACGCTATCAACAACGACAGCTGGATGTGGCATAAGGCTGGACACTTGGGACTGAGAGGATTGGTGAGATTGGGTGAGCAAATGCAGACACATTAAAACAATAATATGTGGCACCCATTCCATGGGTCCAAACTCTCCGGGTTGAAGGAACTATTACTACAGCTATAACATGTACGGGAAACCTAGAGAACGGACACACTGTGAATACAAAAGGTTTCTAAAACTCAAAGAATAGACCCTCTCCTGGTGCACCGGTTTGACTTTCCAACTGCTTTATTATCAGTCTCCCAACTTGAAGAGACAGCCCCTTTAACCTCCTGGTTCGCACAGGTTGCCAATTTGGCAGAGGATGAAAGGTAAGAGGGAGAACCAATGAGAGAGTAGCTGTTAGGCATTTGGACGGGCACATGTCACTCTAATTTCCAGGCAGGAAGAACAATTAACAACAGTCTCAGCCACCCACCGGGAACCAGTATAGGTCCTGAACAAAAATTTTGGACTTGCGTTCAGCTCACAAAAAACGAGTTGAAAAATGGATCTCAGGGGCACAGCAATTCAAAAACTGGCAGAGTAATAAAGGACAACTCTCGTCCAAAAATCTGTTGAGGGAAGGAAACCAGGCGGATTTGAAAGGCAGGCAGAATAGCAGGAAACAGATTTCAAGAGGTACGTTGGAATCGCCTTTAAAGCACAGGAAGAGGGGCACAACTTCGACAATGATGCACTTGGCCAAAAAGGGCGTATGCGTTTTCTCCTGAATATATTCAGGAGAAAATGCATACGCCCTTTTTGGCCAAGCAAGTAAGCGGGCAATGCAAATCTGCATTCAAAGAAGTATCACTTCCCACTGGTCAAAAGGGACAGCCACAAAATGTGTGAAATCCAGAAAGGCAAGACAGGCCCTGGAGAACAGGGAGCCTTGTTATGCTTATGGCGGGATGTAAACTGTCAACTGCCTGTCTGGAGGAATGCATTGTGTGGCCTAAAACAAGTAAACAACAGAGCTACAGAGCCAAGGGCACTTCCAGTCTAGGGAATATACCTTGGGAAAACTCAAAATCAATAAGACAGAGCCACCCCAAAATTTAGGGCTGCACTGCTTACCATGACCTCAACTTGGGTACACCTTAAATATCCCAGGAAATATAAAAATGGTTCAAAAATTGTGGTACATACGTACGATGGAATATCCCTCAGCCATGAAATCAATGTCATACGACCAGTAGCAGCAAATGAGTGGATTCAGGTACGATGATTCTAAGTGAAATAAGTCACACAGAAAAAGAAACTTACCATAAGATATCACTTATGAAGATCCTGTAAACATGGCTACACTTGAACTGAGTTAGGAAAGAGAACAGTGTCTCACATTGAGAAAACACTCTTATGCCTGCTTAAGGGGGAAGGAGAGGTGGGGTGATGCATAAACCAGAGTTTGATATAAGCACAGGTACCGTTACAAAAACCAACTATGGAATAGACAAGCCCTACACCTTCCTCAGTGAAAGGGACTCAAAACCCCATATTTCCCGCAGAGGAATATATCTGAATAGTAAGAATCTTAAAACCTATGTATAGATATATATCCATAAGGGAATCAAGTGTGTCTAGACTGGCATAAACATGGCAGCGAGAATCAGCTCAAACCCACTAGAAAAGGAAATTCAAAAACAAAACAAAAACAGGGAAATTCTTTACAATTCCTTCAGGGTCTCTGAGGAAACCTGGAATGACGCTATCAACAACGACAGCTGGATGTGGCATAAGGCTGGACACTTGGGACTGAGAGGATTGGTGAGATTGGGTGAGCAAATGCAGACACTTTAAAACAATAATATGTGGCACCCATTCCATGGGTCCCAACTCTCCGGGTTGAAGGAACTATTACTACAGCTATAACATGTACGGGAAACCTAGAGAACGGACACACTGTGAATACAAAAGGTTTCTAAAACTCAAAGAATAGACCCTCTCCTGGTGCACCGGTTTGACTTTCCAACTGCTTTATTATCAGTCTCCCAACTTGAAGAGACTGCCCCTTTAACCTCCTGGTTCGCACAGGTTGCTAATTTGGCAGAGGATGAAAGGTAAGAGGGAGAACCAATGAGAGAGTAGCTGTTAGGCATTTGGACGGGCACATGTCACTCTAATTTCCAGGCAGGAAGAACAATTAACAACAGTCTCAGCCACCCACCGGGAACCAGTATAGGTCCTGAACCAAAATTTTGGACTTGCGTTCAGCTCACAAAAAACGAGTTGAAAAATGGATCTCAGGGGCACAGCAATTCAAAAACTGGCAGAGTAATAAAGGACAACTCTCGTCCAAAAATCTGTTGAGGGAAGGAAACCAGGCGGATTTGAAAGGCAGGCAGAATAGCAGGAAACAGATTTCAAGAGGTACGTTGGAATCGCCTTTAAAGCACAGGAAGAGGGGCACAACTTCGACAATAATGCACTTGGCCAAAAAGGGCGTATGCGTTTTCTCCTGAATATATTCAGGAGAAAACGCATACGCCCTTTTTGGCCAAGCAAGTAAGCGGGCAATGCAAATCTGCATTCAAAGAAGTATCACTTCCCACTGGTCAAAAGGGACAGCCACAAAATGTGTAAAATCCAGAAAGGCAAGACAGGCCCTGGAGAACAGGGAGCCTTGTTATGCTTATGGGAGGGATGTAAACTGTCAACTGCCTGTCTTGGGAATGCATTGTGTGGCCTAAAACAAGTAAACAACAGAGCTACAGCGCCAAGGGCACTTCCAGTCTAGGGAATATATCTTGGGAAAACTGAAAATCAATAAGAAAGAGCCACCTCAAAATTTAGGGCTGCACTGCTTACAAGAACCTCAACTTGGGTACACATTAAATATCCCAGGAAATATAAAAATGGTTCAAAAATTGTGCTACTTACGTACGATGGAATATCCCTCAGCCATGAAATCAATGTCATAAGACCAGTAGCAGCAAATGAGTGGATTCAGGTACGATGATTCTAAGTGAAATAAGTCACACAGAAAAACAAACTTACCATAAGATATCACTTATGAAGATCCTGTAAACATGGCTACACTTGAACGGAGTTAGGAAAGAGGACAGTGTCTCACATTGAGAAAACACTCTTATGCCTGCTTAAGGGGGAAGGAGAGGTGGGGTGATGCATAAAACCAGAGTTTGATATAAGCACAGGTACCGTTCCAAAAACCAACTATGGAATAGACAAGACCTACACCTTCCTCAGTGAAAGGGACTCAAAACCCCATATTTCCCGCAGAGGAATATATCTGACTAGTAAGAATCTTAAAACCTATGTATAGATATATATCCATAAGGGAATCAAGTGTGTCTAGACTGGCATAAACATGGCAGCGAGAATTAGCTCAAACCCACTATAAAAATGAATTTCAAAAACAAAACAAAAAAACTGGGAAATTCTTTACAATTCCTTCAGGGTCTCTGATGAAACCTGGAATGACCCTAACTACAATGACAGCTGGATGTCGCATAAGGAGGGACACTAAGGACTGACAGGATTGATGAGATTGGGTGAGCAAATGCAGACCATTTAAAGCAATAATGCATGGCACCCATTTCATGGGTTTCAACTCTCCAGGTTGAAGGGAATATTACTACAGTTATAAAATGTATGGGAAAACTAGAGAACGGACACACTGTGAATACGAAATGTTTCTAAAACTCAATGAATAGTCCCACTCCTGGTGCTCCGCATTGACTTTCCATCTGCTTTACTATCAATCTCCCAACTTGGAGAGACAGCCCCTTTAACCGCCTGGTTCGCACAGGTTGCCAATTTGGCAGAGGATGAAAGGGAAGAGGGAGAACCAATGAGAGAGTGGCTGTTAGGCATTTGGACGGACACATATCACTCTAACTTCCCGGCAGGAAGAAGAATTAACCAAAGTCTCAGCCACCCACCGGGAACCAGTATAGGTCCTGAACCAAAATTTTGGACTTGAGGGCCGCTCACAAAAAACGAGTTGAAAAATGGGGCTCAGGGGTACAGCAATTCACAAACTGGCCGAGTAATAAAGGACAACAATCGTCCAAAAATCTGTTGAGGGAAGGCAGCGAGGCGGACTTGAAAGCGAGGCAGAATAGCAGGAAACAGATTTCAAGAGGTACTTTGGAATCGCCTTTAAAGCACAGGAAGAGGGGCACAACTTCGACAATGATGCACTTGGCCAAAAAGGGCGTATGCGTTTTCTCCTGAATATATTCAGGAGAAAACGCATACGCCCTTTTTGGCCAAGCAAGCAAGCGGGCAATGCAAATCTGCACTACAAAGAAGTATCACTTCCCACCAGTCAAAAGGGACATCCACAAAATGTGTAAAAAGCAGAAAGGCAAGACAGGCCCTGGAGAACAGGGAGCCTTGTTAAGCTGATGGGCGGGATGTAAATTGCCAACTGCCTCTCTGGAGGAGTACATTGTGTTCCCTAAAACAAGTAAAGAACAGAGCTACAGAGCCAAGGGCACTTCCAGTCTAGGGAATATACCTTGGGTAAACCGAAAATCAATAAGACAGAGCCACCCCAAAATTTAGGGCTGCACTGCTTACAAGGACCTCAACTTGGCTACACCTTAAATATCCCAGGAAATATAAAAATGGTTCAAAAAATTGTGGTACTTACGTACGATGGAATATCCCTCAGCCATGAAATCAATGTCATAAGACCAGTAGCAGCAAAATGGGTGGATTCAGGTACGATGATTCTAAGTGAAATAAGTCACACAGAAAAAGAAACTTATCATAAGATATCACTTATGAAGATCCTGTAAACATGGCTACACTTGAACTGAGTTAGGAAACAGAACAGTGTCTCACATTTAGAAAACACTCTTAGGCCTGCTTAAGGGGGAAGGAGAGGTGGGGTGATGCATAAAACCAGAGTTTGATATAAGCACAGGTACCGTTCCAAAAACCAACTATGGAATAGACAAGACCTACACCTTCCTCAGTGAAAGGGACTCAAAACCACATATTTCCCGCAGAGGAATATATCTGACTAGTAAGAATCTTAAAACCTATGTATTGATGTGTCTCTATAAGGGAATCAAGTGTGTCTAGACTGGCATAAACATGGCAGTGAGAATCAGCTCAAACCCGCTATAAAAAGGAATTTCAAAAACAAAACAAAAAAAACTGGGAAATTCTTTACAATTCCTTCAGGGTCTCTGATGAAACCTGGAATGACCCTATCTACAATGACAGCTGGATGTGGCATAAGGAGGGACACTTGGGACTGAGAGGATTGGTGAGATTGGGTGAGCAAATGCAGACCCTTTTAAGCACAAATGCCTGCCACCCATTCCATGGGTCCCAACTCTCCAGGTTGAAGGGAATATTACTACAGCTATAAAATGTACGGGAAACCTAGAGAACGGACACACTGTGAATACGAAAAGTTTCTAAAACTCAACGAATAGTCCCTCTGCTGGTGCTCCGGTTTGACTTTCCATCTGCTTTACTATCAATCTCCCAACTTGGAGAGACAGCCCCTTTAACCTCCTGGTTCGCACAGGTTGCCAATTTGGCAGAGGATGAAAGGGAAGAGGGAGAACCAATGAGAGAGTAGCTGTTAGGCATTTGGACGGGCACATATCACTGTAATTTCCCGGCAGGAATAAGAATTAACCAAAGTCTCAGCCACCCACCGGGAACCAGTATAGGTCTTGAACCAAAATTTTGGACTTGCGGTCAGCTCACCAAAAACGAGTTGAAAAATGGAGCTCAGGGGCACAGCAATTCACAAACGGGCCGAGTAATAAAGGACAACTATCGTCCAAAAATCTGTGGAGGGAACGCAACGAGGCAGACTTGAAAGCGAGGCAGAATAGCAGGAAACAGATTTTAAGAGGTAAGTTGGAATCGCCTTTAAAGCACAGGAAGAGGGGCACAACTTCGCCAATGATGCACTTGGCCAAAAAGGGCGTATGCGTTTTCTCCTGAGTATATTCAGGAGAAAACGGATGCACCCTTTTTGGCCAAGCAAGCACGCGGGCAATGCAAATCTGCACTACAAAGAAGTATCACTTCCCACCGGTCAGAAGGGACATACACAAAATGTGTAAAAACCAGAAAGGCAAGACAGGCCCTGGAGTACAGGGAGCCTTGTAATGCTGATGGGCGGGACGTAAATTGCCAACTGCCTCTCTGGAGAAGTGTATTGTGTTCCCTAAAACAAGTAAACAACAGAGCTACAGAGCCAAGGGCACTTCCAGTCTAGGGAATATACCTTGGGAAAACTGAAAATCAATAAGACAGAGCCACACCAAAATTTAGGGCTGTACTGCTTACAAGGACCTCAACTTGGGTACACCTTAAATATCCCAGGAAATATAAAAATGGTTCAAAAAATTGTGGTACTTACGTACGATGGAATATCCCTCAGCCATGAAATCAATGTCATAAGACCAGTAGCAGCAAAATGGGTGGATTCAGGTACGATGATTCTAAGTGAAATAAGTCACAGAGAAAAAGAAACTTATCATAAGATATCACGTATGAAGATCCTGTAAACATGGCTACACTTGAACTGAGTTAGGAAAGAGAACAGTGTCTCACACTTAGAAAACACTCTTATGCCTGGTTAAGTGGGAAGGAGAGGTGGGATGATGCATAAAACCAGAGTTTGATATAAGCACAGGTACCGTTCCAAAAACCAACTATGGAATAGACAAGACCTACACCTTCCTCAGTGAAAGGGACTCAAAACCCCATATTTCCCGCAGAGGAATATATCTGAGTGGTAAGAATCTTAAAACCTATGTATTGATATGTCTCCGTAAGGGAATCAAGTGTACCTAGACTGGCATAAACACGGCAGCGAGAATCAGATCAAACCCACTATAAAAAGGAATTTCAAAAACAAAACAAATAAACTGGGAAATTCTTTACAATTCCTTCAGGGTCTCTGATGAAACCTGGAATGACCCTATATACCACGACAGCTGGATTTGGCACACTGCTGCACACTTGTGACTGAGAGGATTGGTGAGATTGGTTGAGCAAATGCAGACCCTTTAAAGCAATAATGCATGGCACCCATTCCATGGGTCCCAACACTCCAGGTTGAAGGGAATATTACTACAGCTATAAAATGTACGGGAAACCTAGAGAACGGACACACTGTGAATACGAAAGGTTTATAAACTCAAAGAATAGTCCCTCTCCTGGTGCTCCGGTTTGACTTTCCATCTGCTTTACTATCAACCTCCCAACTTGGAGAGACAGCCCCTTTAACCTCCTGGTTCGCACAGGTTTCCAATTTCGCAGAGGATGAAAGGGAAGAGGGAGAACCAATGAGAGAGTAGCTGTTAGGCATTTGGACGGGCACATATCACTCTACTTTCCCGGCAGGAAGAAGAATTAACCAAAGTCTCAGCCACCCACCGGGAACCAGTATAGGTCCTGAACCAAAATTTCGGACTTGCGGTCAGCTCACCAAAAACGAGTTGAGAAATGGAGCTCAGGGGCACAGCAATTTACAAACTGGCCGAGTAATAAAGGACAACTATCGTCCAAAACTCTGTTGAGGAAAGGCAATGAGGCGGACTTGAAAGCGAGGCACAATAGCAGGAAACAGATTTCAAGAGGTACGTTGGAGTCGCCTTTAAAGCACAGGAAGAGGGACACAACTTCGACAATGATGCATTTGGGCAAAAAGGGCGTATGCGTTTTCTCCTGAATATATTCAGGAGAAAACGCATACGCCCTTTTTGGCCAAGCAAGCCAGCGGGAAATGCAAATCTGCAGTACAAAGAGGTATCACTTCCCACCGGTCAAAAGGGACATCCACAAAATGTGTAAAAACCAGAAAGGCAAGACAGGCGCTGGAGAACAGGGAGCCTTGTTATGCTGATGGGCGGGATGTAAATTGCCAACTGCCTCTCTGGAGGAGTGCATTGTGTTCCCTAAAACAAGTAAAGAACAGAGCTACAGAGCCAAGGGCACTTCCAGTTTAGGGAATATACCTTGGGAAAACTGAAAATCAATAAGACAGAGCCACCCCAAAATTTAGGGCTGCACTGCTTACAAGGACCTCAACTTGGATACACCTTAAGTATCCCAGGAAATATAAAAATGGTTCAAAAAATTGTGGTAATTACGTACGATGGAATATCCCTCAGCCATGAAATCAATGTCATAAGACCAGTAGCAGCAAAATGGGTGGATTTAGGTACGATGATTCTAAGTGAAATAAGTCACACAGAAAAAGAAACTTATCATAAGATATCACTTATGAAGATCCTGTAAACATGGCTACACTTGAACTGAGTTAGGAAAGAGAACAGTGTCTCACATTTAGAAAACACTGTTATGCCTGCTTAAGGGGGAAGGAGAGGTGGGGTGATGCATAAAACCAGAGTTTGATATAAGCACAGGTACCGTTCCAAAAACCAACTATGGAATAGACAAGACCTACACCTTCCTCAGTGAAAGGGACTCAAAACCCCATATTTCCCGCAGAGGAATATATCTGACTATTAAGAATCTAAAAACCTATGTATTGATATGACTCCGTAAGGGAATCAAGTGTGTCTAGACTGGCACAAACATGGCAGCGAGAATCATCTCAAACCCACTATAAAAAGGAATTTCAAAAACAAAACAAAAAAATGGGAAATTCTTTACAATTCCTTCAGGGTCTCTGAGGAAACCTGGAATGACCCTATCTAAAACGACAGCTGGATGTGGCATAAGGCTGGACACTTGGGACTGAGAGGATTGGTGAGATTGGGTGTGCAAATGCAGACCCTTTAAAGCAATAATGCATGGCACCCATTCCATGGGTCCCAACTCTCCAGGTTGAAGGGAATATTACTACAGTTATAACATGTACGAGAAACCTAGAGAACGGACACACTGTGAATACGAAAGGTTTCTAATACTAAACGAATAGTCCCTCTCCTGGTGCTCCGGTTTGACTTTCCATCGGCTTTACTATCAATCTCCCAACCCGGAGAGACAGCCCCTTCAACCTCCTGGTTCCACAGGTTTCCAATTTGGCAGAGGATGAAAGGGAAGAGGGAGAACCAATGAGAGAGTAGCTGTTAGGCATTTGAACCGGCACATATCACTCTAACTTCCCGGCAGGAAGAAGAATTAACCAAAGTCTCAGCCCCCCACCGGGAACCAGCATAGGTCCTGAACCAAAATTTTGGACTTGCGGTCAGCTCACCAAAAACGAGTTGAAAAATGGAGCTCAGGGGCACAGCAATTCACAAAGTGGCCGAGTAATAAAGGACAACTGTCGTCCAAAAATCTGTTGAGGGAAGGCAACGAGGCGGACTTGAAAGCGAGGCAGAATAGCAGGAAACAGATTTCAAGAGGTACGTTGGAATCACCTTTAAAGCACAGGAAGAGGGGCACAACTTCTACAATGATGCACTTGGCCAAAAATGGCGTATGCGTTTTCTCCTGAATATATTCAGGAGAAAACGCATACGCCCTTTTTGGCCAAGCAAGGAAGCGGGCAATGCAAATCTGCACTACAAAGAAGTATCACTTCCAACCGGTCAAAAGGGCCATCCACAAAATGTGTAAAAACCAGAAAGGCAAGACAGGCCCTGGAGAACAGGGAGCCTTGTTATGCTGATGGACGGGATGTAAATTGCCAACTGCCACTCTGGAGGAGTACATTGTGTTCCCTAAAACAAGTAAAGAACAGAGCTACAGAGCCAAGGGCACTTCCAGTCTAGGGGATATACCTTGGGAAAACTGAAAATCAATAAGACAGAGCCACCCCAAAATTTAGGTCTACACAGCTTAAAAGGACCTCAACTTGGGTACAACTTAAATATCCCAGGAAATATAAAAATGGTTCAAAAAATTGTGGTTCTTACGTACGATGGAATATCCCTCAGCCATGAAGTCAATGTCATAAGACCAGTAGCAGCAAAATGGGTGGATTCAGGTACGATGATTCTAAGTGAAATAAGTCACACAGAAAAAGAAACTTATCATAAGATATCACTTATGAAGATCCTGTAAACATGGCTACACTTGAACCGAGTTAGGAAAAAGAACAGTGTCTCACATTTAGAAAACACTCTTATGCCTGCTTAAGGGGGAAGGAGAGGTGGGGTGATGCATAAAACCAGAGTTTGATATAAGCACAGGTACCGTTCAAATAACCAACTATGGAATAGACAAGACCTACACCTTCCTCAGTGAAAGGGACTCAAAACCCCATATTTCCCGCAGAGGAATATATCTGACTAGTAAGAATCTTAAAACCTATGTATTGATATGTCTCCTTAAGGGAATCAAGTGTGTCTAGACTGGCATAAACATGTCAGCGAGAATCAGCTCAAACCCACTATAAAAAGGAATTTCAAAAACAAAACAAAAAAACTGGGAAATTCTTTACAATTCCTTCAGGGACTCTGATGAAATCTGGAATGACCCTATCTACAATGACAGCTGGATGTGGCATAAGGAGGGACACTTGGGACTGAGAGGATTGGTGAGATTGGGTGAGCAAATGCAGACTCTTCAAAGCAATAATGCATGGCACCCATTCTATGGGTCCCAATTCTCCAGGTTGAAGGGAATATTACTACAGCTATAACATGTACGGGAAACCTAGAGAACGGACACACTGTGAATACGAAAGGATTCTAAAACTCAACGAATAGTCCCTCTCCTGGTGCTCTGGTTTGACTTTCCATCCGCTTTACTATCAACCTCCCAACTTGGAGAGACAGCCCCTTTAACCTCCTGGTTCGCACAGGTTGCCAATTTGGCAGAGGATGAAAGGGAAGAGGGAGAACCAATGAGAGAGTAGCTGTTAGGCATTTGGACAGGCACACATCAGTCTAAATTCCCGGCACGAAGAAGAATTTACCAAAGTCTCAGCCACCCACCGGGAACAAGCATAGGTCCTGAACCAAAATTTTGGACTTGCGGTCAGCTCACCAAAAACGAGTTGAAAAATGGAGCTCAGGGGCACAGCAATTCACAAACTGGCCGAGTAATAAAGGACAACTATCGTCCAAAAATCTGTTGAGGGAAGGCAACGAGGCGGACTTGAAAGCGAGGCAGAATAGCAGGAAACAGATTTCAAGAGGTACGTTGGAATCGCCTTTAAAGCACAGGAAGAGGGGCACAACTTCGACAATGATGCACTTGGCCAAAAAGGGCGTAGGGTTTTCTCCTGAATATATTCAGGATAAAACGCATACGCCCATTTTGGCCAAGCAATCAAGCGGGCAATGCAAATCTGCACTACAAAGAAGTATCACTTCCCACTGGTCAAAAGGGACATCCATAAAATGTGTAAAAACCAGAAAGGCAAGACAGGCCCTGAAGAACAGGGAGCATTGTTATGCTGATGGGCGGGATGTAAATTGCCAACTGCCTCTCTGGAGGAGTGCATTGTGTTCCCTAAAACAAGTAAAGAACAGAGCTACAGAGCCAAGGGCACATCCAGTCTAGGGAATATACCTTGGGAAAACTGAAAATCAATAAGACAGGGCCACCACAAAATTTAGGGCTGCACTGCTTACAAGGACCTCAACTTGGGTACACCTTAATATCCCAGGAAATATGAAAATGGTTGAAAAAATTCTGGTTCTTACGTACGATGGAATATCCCTCAGCCATGAAATCAATGTCATAAGACCAGTAGCAGCAAAATGGTTGGACTCAGGTACGATGATTCTAAGTGAAATAAGCCACACAGAAAAAGAAACTTATCATAAGATATCACTTATGAAGATCCTGTAAACATGGCTACACTTGAACTGAGTTAGGAAAGAGAACAGTGTCTCACATTTAGAAAACACTCTTATGCCTGTTTAAGGGGGAAGGAGAGGTGGGGTGATGCATAAAACCAGAGTTTGATATAAGCACAGGTACCGTTCCAAAAACCAACTATGGAATAGACAAGACCTACACCTTCCTCAGTGAAAGGGACTCAAAACCCCATATTTCCCGCAGAGGAATATATCTGACTAGTAAGAATCTTAAAACCTATGTATTGATATGTCTCCGTAAGGGAATCTAGTGTGTCTAGACTGGCATAAACATGGCAGCGAGAATCAGCTCAAACCCACTATATAAAGGAATTTCAAAAACAAAACAAAGAAACTGGGAAATTCTTTACAATTCCTTCAGGGTCTCTGATGAAACCTGGAATGACCCTATCTACAATGACAGCTGTATGTGGCATAAGGCTGGACACTTGGGACTGAGAGGATTGGTGAGATTGCGTGAGCAAATGCAGACCCTTTAAAGCACAAATGCCTGGCAGCCATTCCATGGGTCCCAACTCTCCAGGTTGAAGGGAATATTACTACAGCTATAACATGTACGGGAAACCTAGAGAACGGACCCACTGTGAATACGAAAGGTTTCTAAAACTCAACGAATAGTCCCTCACCTGGTTTTCCTGTTTGGCTTTCCATCTGCTTTACTATCAATCCTCCAACTTGGAGAGACAGCCCCTTTAACCTCTTGGTTCGCACAGGTTTCCAATTTGGCAGAGGATGAAAGGGAAGAGGGAGAACCAATGAGAGAGTAGCTGTCAGGCATTTGGACGGGCACATATGACTCTAACTTCCCAGCAGGAAGAAGAATTAACCAAAGTCTCCGCCCCCCACTGGGAACCAGCATAGGTCCTGAACCAAAATTTTGGACTTGCGGTCAGCTCACAAAAAACGAGTTGAAAAATGGACCTCAAGGGCAAAGCAATTCACAAACTGGCCGAGTAATAAAGGACAACTATCATCCAAAAATCTTTTAAGGGAAGGCAACGAGGCGGACTTGAAAGCGAGGCAGAATAGCAGGAAACAGATTTCAAGAGGTACGTTGGAATCGCCTTTAAAGCACAGGAAGAGGGGCACAACTTCGACAATGATGCACTTGGCCAAATAGTGCGTATACGTTTTCTCCTGAATATATTCAGGAGAAAACGCATACGCACTTTTTGGCCAAGCAAGCAAGCGGGCAATGGAAATCTGCACTTCAAAGAAGTATCACTTCCCACCAGTCAAAAGGGACATCCACAGAATGTGTAAAAACCAGAAAGGCAAGACAGATCCTGGAGAACAGGGAGCCTTGTTATGCTGATGGGCGGGATGTAAATTGCCAACTGCTTCTCTGGGGGAGTGCATTGTGTTCCCTAAAACAAGTAAACAACAGAGCTACAGAGCCAAGGGCACTTCCAGTCTAGGGAATATACCTTGGGAAAACTGAAAATCAATAAGACAGAGCCACCCCAAAATTTAGGGCTGCACTGTTTACAAGGACCTCAACTTGGGTACACCTTAAATATCCCAGGAAATATAAAAATAGTTCAAAAAATTGTGGTACTTACGTACGATGGAATATCCCTCAGCCATGAAATCAATGACTTAAGACAAGTAGCAGCAAAATGGGTGGATTCAGGTACGATGATTCTAAGTGAAATAACTCACACAGAAAAAGAAACTTATCATAAGATATCACTTATGAAGATCCTGTAAACATGGCTACACTTGAACTGAGTTAGGAAAGAGAACAGTGTCTCACATTTAGAAAACATTCTTATGCCTGCTTAAGGGGGAAAGAGAGGTGGGGTGATGCATAAAACCAGAGATTGATATAAGCACATGTACCGCTCCAAAAAGCAACTATGGTATAGACAAGACCTACACCTTCCTCAGTGAAAGGGACTCAAAACACCATATTTCCCACAGAGGAATATATCTGACTAGTAAGAATCTTAAAACCTATGTATTGATATGTCTCCGTAAGGGAATCAAGTGTGTCTAGACTGGCATAAACATGGCAGCGAGAATCAGCTCAAACCCACGATAAAAAGGAATTTCAAAAACAAAACAAAAAAACTGGGAAATTCTTTACAATTCCTTCAGAGTCTCTGATGAAACCTGGAATGACCCTATCTACAATGACAGCTGGATGTGGCATAAGGCTGGACACTTGGCACTGAGACGATTGGTGAGATTGGGTGAGCAAATGCAGACCCTTTAAAGCAATAATGCATGGCACCCATTCCATGGGTCCCAAATCTCCAGGTTGAAAGGAATTTTACTACAGTTATAACATGTACGGGAAACCTAGAGAACGGACACACTGTGAATACGAAAGGTTTCTAAATCTCAACGAATAGTCCCTCTCCTGGTGCTCCGGTTTGACTTTCCATCTGCTTTACTATCAACCTCCCAACTTGGAGAGACAGCCCCTTTAACCTCCTGGTTCGCACAGGTTGCCAATTTGGCAGAGGATGAAAGGGAAGAGGGAGAACCAATGAGAGAGTAGCTGTTAGGCATTTGGATGGGCACATATCACTGTAATTTCCCGGCAGGAAGAAGAATTAACCAAAGTCTCAGCGACCCACTGGGAACCAGTATAGGTCCTGAACCAAAATTTTGGACTTGCGGTCAGCTCACCAAAAACGAGTTGAAAAATGGAGCTCAGGGGCACAGCAATTCCCAAACTGGCCGAGCAATAAAGGACAACTATCGTCCAAAAATCTGTTGAGGGAAGGCAACGAGGCGGACTTGAAAGTGAGGCCGAATAGCAGGAAACAGATTTCAAGAGGTACGTTCGAATCGCCGTTAAAGCACAGGAAGAGGGACACAACTTCGACAATGATGCACTTGGCCAAAAAGTGTGTATGCGTTTCCTCCTGAATATATTCAGGAGAAACACATATGCCCTTTTTGGCCAAGCAAGCAAGGGGGCAATGCAAATCTGCAGTACAAAGAAGGATCACTTCCCACCGGTCAAAAGGGAATTCCACAAAATGTGTAAAAACCAGAAAGGCTAGACAGGCCCTGGAGAACAGGGAGCCTTGTTATGCTGATGGGCGGGATGTAAATTGCTAACTGCCTCTCTGAAGGAGTGCATTGTGTTCCCTAAAACAAGTAAACAACAGAGCTACAGAGCCAAGGGCGCTTCCAGTCTAGGGAATATACCTTTGGAAAACTGAAAATCAATAAGACAGAGACACCCCAAAATTTAGGGCTGCACTGCTTACAAGGACCTCAACTTGGGTACACCTTAAATATCCCAGGAAATATAAAAATGGTTCAAAAAATTGTGGTACGTACGTACGATGGAATATCCCTCAGCCATGAAATCAATGTCATAAGACCAGTAGCAGCAAAATGGGTGGATTCAGGTACGATGATTCTAAGTGAAATAAGTCACAGAGAAAAAGAAACTTATCATAAGACATAACTTATGAAGATCCTGTAAACATGGCTACACTTGAACTGAGTTAGGAAAGAGAACAGTGTCTCACATTTAGAAAACACTCTTATGCCTGCTTAAGGGGGAAGGAGAGGTGGGGTGATGCATAAAACCAGAGTTTGATATAAGCAGAGGTACCGTTCCAAAAACCAACTATGGAATAGACAAGACCTACACCTTCCTCAGTGAAAGGGACTCAAAACCCCATATTTCCCGCAGAGGAATATATCTGACTAGTAAGAATCTTAAAACCTATGTATTGATATGTCTCCGTAAGGGAATCAAGTGTGTCTAGACTGGCATAAACATGGCAGTGAGAATCAGCTCAAACCCACTATAAAAAGGAATTTCAAAAACAAAACAAAAAAACTGGGAAATTCTTTCCAATTCCTTCAGGGTCTCTGATGAAATTTGGAATGACCCTATGTACAACGACAGCTGGATGTGGCATAAGGCTGGACACTTGGGACTGAGAGGATTGGTGAGATTCGGTGAGCAAATGCAGACCCTTTAAAGCACAAATGCCTGGCACCCATTCCATGGGTCCCAACTCTCCAGGTTGAAGGGAATATTACTACAGCTGTAACATGTACAGGAAACCTAGAGAACGGACACACTGTCAATACGAAAGGTTTCTAAAACTCAACGAATAGTCCCTCTCCTGGTGCTCCAGTTTGGCTTTCCATCTGCTTTACTATCAACCTCCCAAATTGGAGAGAAAGCCCCTTTAACCTCCTGGTTCGCACAGGTTGTCAATTTGGCAGAGGATGAAAGGGAATAGGGAGAACCAATGAGAGAGTAGCTGTTAGGCATTTGGACGGGCACATATCACTCTAATTTCCTGGCAGGAAGAAGAATTAACCAAAGTCTCTACTCCCCACCGGGAACCAGCATAGGTCCTGAACCAAAATTTTGGACTTGCGGTCAGCTCACAAAAAACGAGTTGAACAATGGAGCTCAGGGGCACAGCAATTCACAAACTGGCCGAGTAATAAAGGACAACTATCGTCCAAAAATCTGTTGAGGGAAGGCAACGAGGCGGACTTGAAAGCGAGGCCGAATAGCAGGAAACAGATTTCAAGAGGTACGTTCGAATCGCCTTTAAAGCACAGGAAGAGGGACACAACTTCGACAATGATGCACTTGGCCAAAAAGGGTGTATGCGTTTCCTCCTGAATATATTCAGGAGAAAACACATATGCCCTTTTTGGCCAAGCAAGCAAGCGGGCAATGCAAATCTGCACTACAAAGAAGGATCACTTCCCACCGGTCAAAAGGGACATCCACAAAATGTGTAAAAACCAGAAAGGCAAGACAGGCCCTGGAGAACAGGGAGCCTTGTTATGCTGATGGGCGGGATGTAAAATGCTAACTGCCTCTCTGGAGGAGTGCATTGTGTTCCCTAAAACAAGTAAACAACACAGCTACAGAGCCAAGGGCGCTTCCAGTCTAGGGAATATACCTTGGGAAAACTGAAAATCAATAAGACAGAGACACCCCAAAATTTAGGGCTGCACTGCTTACAAGGACCTCAACTTGGGTACACCTTAAATATCCCAGGAAATATAAAAATGGTTCAAAAAATTGTGGTACGTACGTACGATGGAATATCCCTCAGCCATGAAATCAATGTCATAAGACCAGTAGCAGCAAAATGGGTGGATTCAGGTACAATGATTCTAAGTGAAATAAGTCACACAGAAAAAGAAACTTATCATAAGATATCACTTATGAAGATCCTGTAAACATGGCTACACTTGAACTGAGTTAGGAAAGAGAACAGTGTCTCACATTTAGAAAACACACTTATGCCTGCTTAAGGGGGAAGGAGAGGTGGGGTGATGCATAAAACCAGAGTTTGATATAAGCAGAGGTACCGTTCCAAAAACCAACTATGGAATAGACAAGACCTACACCTTCCTCAGTGAAAGGGACTCAAAACCCCATATTTCCCGCAGAGGAATATATCTGACTAGTAAGAATCTTAAAACCTATGTATTGATATGTCTCCGTAAGGGAATCAAGTGTGTCTAGACTGGCATATACATGGCAGCGAGAACAGCTCAAACCCACTTTAAAAAGGAATTTCAAAAACAAAAAAAAAAAATGGGAAATTCTTTACAATTCGTTCAGGGTCTCTGATGAAACCTGGAATGACCCTATCTACAATGACAGCTGGATGTGGCATAAGGCTGGACACTTGGGACTGAGAGGATTGGTGAGATTGAGTGAGAAAATGGAGACCCTTTAAAGCACAAATGCCTGGCACCCATTCCATGGGTCCGATATCCCCAGGTTGAAGGGAATATTACTACAGCTATAACATGTACGGGAAACCTAGAGAATGGACACACTGTGAATACGAAAGGTTTCTAAAACTCAACGAATAGTCCCTCTCCTGTTGCTCCGGTTTGACTTTCCATCTGCTTCACTATCAACCTCCCAAATTGGAGAGACAGCCCCTTTAACGTCCTGGTTCGCACAGGTTGCCAATTTGTCAGAGGATGAAAGGGAAGAGGGAGAACCAATGAGAGAGTAGCTCTTAGGCATTTGGACGGGCACATATCACTCTAACTTCCCGGCAGGAAGAAGAATTACCCAAAGTCTCAGCCAACCACCAGGACCCAGTATAGTTCCTGAACCAAAATTTTGGACTTGCGGTCAGCTCACAAATAAAGAGTTGAACAATGGAGCTCAGGGGCAGAGCAATTCACAAACTGGCCGAGTAATAAAGGACAACTATCGCCAAAAATCTGTTGAGGGAAGGCAACGAGGCGGACTTGAAAGCGAGGCAGAGTAGCAGGAAACAGATTTCAAGAGGTACGTTGGAATCGCCTTTAACGCACAGGAAGAGCGTCACAACTTCGACAATGATGCACTTGGCCACAAAGGGCGTATGCGTTTTCTCCTGAATATATTCAAGAGAAAACGCATACACCCTTTTTGGCCAAGCAAGCAAGCGGGCAATGCAAATCTGCACTACAAAGAAGTATCACTTCCCACCGGTCAGAAGGGACATCCACAAAATGTGTAAAAACCAGAAAGGCAAGACAGGCCCTGGAGAACAGGGAGCCTTGTTATGCTGATGGGCGGGATGTAAATTGCCAACTTCCTCTCTGGAGCAGTGCATTGTGTTCCCTAAAACAAGTAAAGAACAGAGCTACAGAGCCAAGGGCACTTCCAGTCTAGGGAATATACCTTGGGAAATCTGAAAATCAATAAGACAGAGCCACCACAAAATTTAGGGCTGCACTTCTTACAAGGACCTCAACTTGGGTACACCTTAAATATCCCAGGAAATATAAAAATGGTTCAAAAAATTGTGGTACTTACGTACGATGGTATATCCCTCAGCCATGAAATCAATGTCATAAGACCAGTAGCAGCAAAATGGGTGGATTCAGGTACGATGATTCTAAGTGAAATAAGTCACACAGAAAAAGAAACTTATCATAAGATATCACTTATGAAGATCCTGTAAACATGGCTACAAGTGAACTGAGTTAGGAAAGAGAACAGTGTCTCACTTTTAGAAAACACTCTTATGCCTGCTTAAGGGGGAAGGAGAAGAGGGGTGATGCATAAAACCAGAGTTTGATATAAGCCCAGGTACCGTTCCAAAAACCAACTATGGAATAGACAAGACCTACACCTTCCTCAGTGAAAGGGACTCAAAACCCCATATTTCCCGTAGAGGAATATATCTGACTAGTAAGAATCTTAAAACCTATGTATTGATATGTCTCCGTAAGGGAATCAGTTGTGTCTAGACTGGCATAAACATGGCAGCGAGAATCAGCTCAAACCCACTATAAAAAGGAAATTCAAAAACAAAACAAAAAAACTGGGAAATTCTTTACAATTCCTTCAGGGTCTCTGATGAAACCTGGAATGACCCTATCTACAATGACAGCTGGATGTGGCATACGGCTGGAAACTTGGGACTGAGAGGATTGGTGAGATTTGGTGATCAAATGCAGACCCTTTAAAGCACAAATGACAGGCACCCATTCCATGTTTCCCAACTCTCCAGGTTGAAGGGAATATTACTACAGCTATAAAATGTACGGGAAACCTAGAGAACGGACACACTGTGAATACGAAAGGTTTCTAAAACTCAACGAATAGTCCCTCTCCTGGTGCTCTGGTTTGACTTTCCATCTGCTTTACTATCAACCTCCCAACTTGGAGAGACAGCCCCTTTAACCTCCTGGTTCGCACAGGTTGCCAATTTGGCAGAGGATGAAAGGGAAGAAGGAGAACCAATGAGAGAGTAGCTGTTAGGCATTTGGACGGGCACATATCACTCTAATTTCCCGGCAGGAAGAAGAATTAACCAAAGTCTCAGCCACCCACCGGGAACCACTATAGGTCCTGAAACAAAATTTTGGACTTGCGGTCAGCTCACAAAAAACGAGTTGAAAAATGGAGCTCAGGGGCACAGCAATTCACAAACAGGCCGAGTAATAAAGGACAAGTATCGTCCAAAAATCTGTTGAGGGAAGTCAACGAGGCGGACTTGAAAGCGAGGCAGAATAGCAGGAAACTGATTTCAAGAGGTACGTTGGAATCGCCTTTAAAGCACAGGAAGAGGGGCACAACTTCGACAATGATGCACTTGGCCCAAAAGGGTGTATGCGTTTTCACCTGAATATATTCAGGAGAAAACGCAAACGCCCTTTTTGGCCAAGCAAGGAAGCGGGCAATGCAAATCTGCACTACAAAGAAGTATCATTTCCCACCGGTCAAAAGGGACATGCACAAATTTGTAGAAACCAGAAAGGCAAGACAGGGCCTGGACAACAGGGAGCCTTTTTATGCTGATGGGCGGGATGTAAATTGCCAACTGCCTCTCTGGAGGAATGCATTGTGTTCCATAAAACAAGTAAACAACAGAGCTACAGAGCCAAGGGCA
The DNA here is from genome assembly GCF_949752795.1 of Hyperoodon ampullatus. Classification (NCBI taxonomy): domain Eukaryota; kingdom Metazoa; phylum Chordata; class Mammalia; order Artiodactyla; family Ziphiidae; genus Hyperoodon; species Hyperoodon ampullatus. Next base: position 164,562 of record NW_027640403.1, on the reverse strand, counting down.
CTTCCAGTCTAGGGAATATACTTTGGGAAAACTGAAAATCAACAAGACAGAGCCACCCCAAAATTTAGGGCTGCACTGCTTCAAGAACCTCATCTTGAGTACACCTTAAATATCCCTGGAAATATAAAAATTGTTCAAAAAATTGTGGTACTTTCCTAAGATGGAATATTCCTCAGCCATGAAATCAATGTCATAAGACCAGGCCAGCAAAATGAGTGGATTCAGGTACGATGATTGTAAGTGAAATAAGTGACACAAAAAAAGAAACTTATCATAAGATATCACTCATGAAGATCCTGTAAACATGGCTACACTTGAACTGAGTTAGGAAAGAGGACAGAGTCTCACATTTAGAAAACACACTTATGCCTGCTTAAGGAGGAAGGAGAGGTCGGGTGATGCATAAAACCAGAGTTTGATATAAGCACAGGTTCCGTTCCAAAAACCAACTATGGAATAGACAAGACCTACATCTTCCTCAGTGAAAGGGACTCAAAACCCCATATTTCCCACAGAGGAATATATCTGACTAGTAAGAATCTTTAAACCGATGTACTGATATGTCCCCGAAAGGGAATCAAGTGTGTCTAGACTGGCATAAACATGGCAGCGAGAATCAGCTCAAACCCACTATAAAAAGGAATTTCAAATACAAAACAAAAAAATGGGAAATTCTTTACAATTCCTTCAGGGTCTCTGATGAAACCAGGAATGACCCTATCTACAATGACAGCTGGATGTGGCATAATGCTGGACACTTGGAACTGCGAGTATTGGTGAGATTGGTTGAACAAATGCAAACCCTTTAAAGCAATAATGCATGGCACCCATTCCATGGGTCCCAACTCTCCAGGTTGAAGGAAATATTACTACAGCTGTAACATGTACAGGAAAACTAGAGAATTGACACACTGTGAATACGAAAGGATTCTAAATCTCAACGAACAGTCCCTCGCCTGTTTCTCTGCTTTGACTTTCCAACTGCTTTACTATCAATCTCCCAACTTGGAGAGACAGGGCCTTTAACCTCCTGGTTCGCACAGGTTGCCAATTTGGCAGAGGATGAAGGGGAAGAGGGAGAACCAATGAGAGAGTAGCTGTTAGGCATTTGGACGGGCACATGTCACTGTAATTTCCAGGCAGGAAGAAGAATTAACCAAAGTCTCAGCCACCCACTGGGAACCAGTATAGATCCTGAACCAAAATTTTGGACTTGCGGTCAGCTCACAAAAAAACGAGTTGAAAAATGGAGCTCAGGGGCACATCAATTCACAAACTGGCAGAGTAATAAAGGACAACTATCGTCCAAAAATCTGTAGAGGGAAGTCAACGAGGCGGACTTGAAAGCCAGGCTGAATAGCAGGAAACAGATTTCGAGAGGGACGTTGGATTCACCTTTAAAGCAGAGGAAGAGGGGCACAACTTCGACAGTGACACACTTAGCCAAAAAGGGCGTATGCGTTTTCTCCTGAATATGTTCAGGAGAAAACTCATACACCATTTTTGACCAAGCAAACAAGCCGGCAACGCAAATCTGCACTACAAAGAAGTATCACTTCTGACCATTCAGAAGGGACATCCACAAAATGTGTAAAATCTAAAAAGGCAAGAGAGGCCCTGGAGAACACGGATCCTTGTTTTGCTTATGGGAGGGTTGTAAATTGCCAACTGCCTCTCTGGAGGAGTGCATTGTGTTCCCTAAAACAAGTAAACAACAGAGCTACAGAGCCAAGGGCACTTCCAGTCTAGGGAATATACCTTCGGAAAACTGAAAATCAATAAGACACAGCCACCCCAATATTTAGGGCTGCACTGCTTACAAGAACCTCAACTTGGGTACACCATAAATATCCCAGGAAAGATAAAAATGGTTCAAAAAATTGTGGTACTTACATACGATGGAATATCCATCAGCCATACCATCAATGTAACAAGACCAGTAGCAGCAAAATGACTGGATTCAGGTACGATGATTCTAAGTGAAATAAGTCACACAGAAAAAGAAACTTATCATAAGATATCACTTATGAAGATACTGTAAACATGGCTACACTTGAACTGAGTTAGGAAAGAGAACAGTGTCTCACATTTGGAAAACACCCTTATGCCTGCTTAAGGGGGAACGAGAGGTGGGGTGATGCATAAAACCAGAGTTTGATATAAGCACAGGTACCGTTCCAAAATCCAACTAAGGAATAGACAAGACCTATACCTTCCTCAGAGAAAGGGACTCAAAACCCCATATTTCCAGCAAAGGAATATATCTGACTAGTAAGAATCTTAATACCTATGTATTGATATGTCTCCGTAAGGGAATCAAGTGTGTCTAGACAGGCATAAACATGTCACCGAGAATCACCTCAAACCCAATATGAAAAGGAATTTCAAAAACAAAACAAAAAAACAGGAAAATTCTTTACAATTCCTTCAGGGTCTCTGATGAAACCTGGAATGACCCTTTCTACAATGACAGCTGGATGTGGCATAAGGCTGGACACTTGGGACTGAGAGGATTGGTGAGATTCGGTGAGCAAATGCAGACCCTTTAAAGCAATAATGAATGGCACGCATTCCATGGGTCCCAACTCTCCAGCTTGAAGGGAATATTACTATAGATATAACATGTAAGGGAAAAATAGAGAATGGACACACTGTGAATATGAAAGGTTTCTAAAACTCACCGAATAGTCCCTCTCCTGGTGCTCCGGTTTGTTTTTCCAAGTGGTTTTCTATCAATCTCCCAACTTGGAGAGACAGCCCCTTTAACCTCCTGGTTCTCACAGGTTGCCAATTTGGCAGAGGATGAAAGGGAAGAGGGAGAACCAATGAGAGAGTAGCTCTTAGGCATTTCGACGGGCACATGTCACTCTAATTTCCAAGCAGGAAGAAGAATTAACCAAGCTCTCAGCCACCCATCGGTAACCAGTATAGGTCCTGAACCAAAATTTTGGACTTTTGGTCAGCTCACAAAAAACAAGTTGAAAAATGGAACTCAGGGGCACAGCAATTCACAAACTGGCAGAGTAGTAAAGGACAACTATTGTCCAAAAATCTGGTGAGGGAAGGCAACGAGGCGGACTTGAAAGCGAAGCAGAATATCAGGAAACAGATTTCAAGAGGTACGTTGGAATCGCGTTTGAAGCACTGAAAGAGGGGCAAAATTTCAAAAATGATGCACTTGGCCAAATAGAGCCTAGGCGTTTTCTCATGAATATATTCAGGAAAAAACGCATAGGCCCTTTTTGACCAAGCAAGCAGGCTGGCAATGAAAATCTGCACAACAAAGAAGTATCACTTTCCACAGGTCTAAAAGGGACATCTACAAAATGTGTAAAAACAGAAAGGCAAGACAGGCCCTGGAGAACAGGGAGTCTTGTTATGCTGATGGGCGGGATGTAAATTGCCACCTGCGTCTCTGGAGGAGTGCATTGTGTTCCCTAAAACAAGTAAACAACAGAGCTACAGAGCCAAGGGCACTTCCAGTCTAGGGAATATACCTTGGGAAACCTGAAAATCCATAAGACAGAGCCACCCCAAAATTTAGGGCTGCACTGCTTACAAGGACCTCAACTTGGGTACACCTTAAATATCCCAGGAAATATAAAAATGGTTCAAAAAATTGTGGTACTTACGTACGATGGATTATCCCTCAGCCATGTAATCAATGGCATAATACCAGTAGCAGCAAAATGAGTGGATTGAGTTATGATGCTTCTAAGTGAAATAAGTCACACAGAAAAAGAAACTTATATTATGATATCACTTATGAAGATCCTGTAAACATGGCTACACATGAACTCAGTTAGGAAAGAGAACAGAGTCTCACCTTTGGAAAACACTCTGATGCCTGCTTAAGGGGGAATGAGAGGTGGGGTGATGCATAAAACCAGAGTTTGATATAAGCACAGGAACCGTTCCAAAAACAAACTATGGAATAGACAAGACCTACACCTTCCTCAGTGAAAGGGACTTGAGGCATCTGTGAGTAACCGTGAGCTGAGCCCCAGGCCAGCTGCTGCTGAACTTTTCCCACCCTTCCCAGGTAAAACACGTGAATATGTACAAGGGCTTGAAAGCTTAGATGAAGGGCCGTGGAGCCACACCAGCAACAGCACGCAGGCCAACTTGGTGCCTGCAGGCCAGCCAGGAATGTCCTGGCCCTGGGTGTTCTTCTGGAAGCTTTCCATTGCCCTGCCTGAGATACCCCTCCTGTCCCGGCCCCCACTGCTTTTTTCCTTCCTCACCAATGTCCGGAGAGAAATTCCAGCGGAAGGTATGGGTGACACATCCTCTTCTATACAGGTGGCAGCCTGGCAACTCCTGCAGAAAGTCCAGCAGAGACCCACTCACACCGGGCCACCCACAAAGTCGTGACCCCTCACTCACACCCACCAGCACAGCCCCGTGACTGCTGAGGGGCAGAGAATATGGAGTCAGGCACAGCTTCAGGGGCTATTGCTGCCTGCAGCGCTGTTTATATTGACCTCAACCCAGGCACACCTGGGGAGGGAAGCCGGCAGGGTCAGGCTACCCAGGTCAGCTAATCCTCAGCCCTCAGGGAATCACATTGTTGAAAATGGACCTCACTAAGGCAGAATAGAAGCCAAGGAATAAAAGGGCACAATGCCATTTGCAGCACCGTAGGTGTGTCTAGAGGTAATCATGTGACGTGTAGTAAGTCCGAAAGTGAATGACACATATCATATCATATCTCTTATAGGTTTGACCGAATAATGGATACCAGGGCAGATATTTCAACGGAGAAGGGCAATCACAGATTCATTCAACAAACTTATGGTTCACCAATGGAAAGGTGTGAGGATTGGTTTCATTATGATATTGGGGTTAACAGACATATACAAACACAGGTGACATATATAATCACGAAAGACCTACAGAGTACCAAGAGAAGACTACTCAACATTCTGTCATAAGGTACATGGGAAAAGGATCCCAGGAAGAACAGACATATGTATATGTGTAAAAGAACCACATCTTCCACAACTACAACAAGCCAAGCATTGTAATCTAATTTGCTGTAATAAAAAATAAAAAATTAAATTAAAATACGAACAAGAAGTAGTGAGACAAACTTGAGGGGCTTTCTCCTGGCACATTCCATTCTAAATTCCAGTCTAGAACACTACATCCATTGAGGCTCTGTTACCCCAGTAACCAGATTTGGTAAGGGAGAACTGCTGCCACCTTGCGGCCGTTTCACACAAGAGCAGCTTTAATCCCAGCGCTAACGGTCAGTTGATATTCAAAATCATTGCAGGCCTGTAAATGACACCTGCCCTGAAAACAAATTCTGGGTTCATATATCGACCAAAAAATTCAAAGGACGTCCATATTTCAAAACGACAGTTTCAAAAGGCATATTTTACACACATTAGTGTTCGGCTTCTTTTTCTTTCTTTCTTTTTTGTTAAAAAAACGGGAATGGCAAAAAGCTTCCCTCAGAATGGGCGAAAATATTTACAAACGAATCAATGGACAAAGGTTTAATCTCCAATATATATAAAGAGCTCATGCAGCTTAATATTAAAAAAACAAACAACCCAATACAAAAATGGGCAGAAGATCTAAAGAGACGTTTCTTCAAAGAAGACACAGAGATGGCCAAGACGCACATGAAAAGCTGCTCAACATCACTAATTATTAGAGAAATGCAAATCAAAACTACAATGAGGTATCACCTCACACCTGTTAGATTCGGCATCAACAGAAAATCTACAAACAACAAATTCTGGGGAGGGTGTGGACAAAAGGATCCCTCTTCCACTAGTGGTGGAAATGTAAATTGATACAGTCACGATGGAGAACAGTATGGAGTTTCCTTAAAAAACCTAGAAATAGAATTAACATATGATCCAGCAATCCCAACTCTGGGCATATATCCACAGAAAACCATAAATCAAATAGGCACATTCACCACACTGCTCATTTCAGCACTACTTACAATAGCCAGGTAATGCAAGCAACCTAAATACCCACAGACAGACGAATGGATAAAGATGTGGTACATATATAAAATGGAATATTACTCTGCCATAAGAAGGAATGAAACTGGGTCATTTGTAGACACGTCGATGGATCTAGAGACTGTCATACAGAATGAAGTAAGTCAGAAAGAGAAAAACAAATATTGTATATTAATGCATATATATGGAATCTCGAAAAATGGTACAGATGAACTGGTTTGCAGGGAAGAAATAGAGACACAGAGGTAGAGAACACACGTATGGACACCAAGTGTGGGAAGCCATTGGGTGGTGGTGGTGGGATGAGTTGGGAGATTGGCATTGACCTGTATACATGTATATGCGTAAAATACATAACTAATAATAACATGCTGTATAAAAAAATAAATAAAATTAAATTTCAAAATTTTAAAAAATAAAATTTAAAAATAAAACAGAAAAAAGTTCTTCCCTTCACACAGATGTATTTATATGAATGAATTATTTCCATGCTTATATCTATAAATACATAAAAGAGGAATAACATCTAACTTGAACCAAAAAAGAAAAAAAAAAAAAACCTGAACCCACCAGTTAGACAGAGGAAATCTCTATCAGGGCACTTGCTCCAGCGGTAAACAATTCTGAAATTGATCACAGGTGGGGAATCATCTCCCATAGAGCCAGCAGCCCACTCCTACGCAAGGAGCGTCCTCATTGCAAGCCTGGGGTCCATGCCGAGGCATCTGTGAGTAACCGTGAGCTGAGCTCCAGGCCAGCTGCTGTTGATCTTTTCCCACCCTTCCCAGGTAAAACACCTGAATATGTACAAGGGCTTGAAAGCCTAGAGGAAGGGCCGTGGAGCCACACCAGTGACAGCACGCAGGCCACCTTGGTGCCTGCTGGCCAGCCAGGAAGGTCCAGTCCCTGGGCGCTCTTCTGGAAGCTTTCCATTGCCCTGCCTGTCCCGGCCCCCACTGCTTTTCTCCTTCCTCACCTCTGTCCGGAGAGAAATTCCAGCGGAAGGTATGGGTGACACATCCTCTTCTTTACAGGTGGCAGCCTGGCAACTCCTGCAGAAAGTCCAGCAGAGACCCACTCACACTGGGCCACACACAAAGCCATGGACCCTCACTCCCTCCCACCAGCACAGCCCCGAGACTGCTGGCGGGGCAGAGAATATGGAGTCAGGCACAGCTTCAGAGGCTATTGCTGCCTGCAGCACTCTTTATATTGACCTCAACCCAGGCACACCTGGGGAGGGCCGGCCGGCAAGGTCAGGCTACCCAGGTCAGCTAATCCTCAGCCCTCAGGGAATCACATTGTTGAAAATGGACCTCGCTAAGGCAGAATAGAAGCCAAGGAATAAAAGGACACGATGCCATTTGCAGCACCGTAGGTGTGTCTAGAGGTAATCACGTGACTTGTAGTAAGTCAGAAAGTGAAAGACACATATCATATCTCTTATAGGTGGGACCGAAAAATGGATACCAAGGCAGATATTTCCATGGAGAAGGGCAATCACAGATTCATTCAACAAACTTATGGTTCACCAATGGAAAGGTGTTAGGATTGGTTTCATTATATTGGGGTTAACAGACATATACAAACACAGGTGACATATATAATCACCAAAGACCTACAGAATACCAAGAGAAGACTACTCAACATTCTGTCATAAGGTACATGGGAAAAGGATCCCAGGAAGAACAGACATATGTATATGTGTAAAAGAACCACATCTTCCACACCTACAACAAGCCAAACATTGTAATCAAATTTGCTGTAATAAAAAATAAAAAATTAAATTAAAAACACGAACAAGAAGTAGTGAGACAAACTTGAGGGGCTTTCTCCTGGCACATTCCATTCTAAATTCCAATCTAGAACACGACTTCCATTGAGGCTCTGTTGCCCCAGTAACCAGATTTGGTAAGGGAGAACTGCTGCCACCTTGTGGCCGTTTCACACAACAGCAGCTTTAATCCCAGCGCTAATGGTCAGTTGATATTCAAAATCATTGCAGGCCTGTAAATGACACCTGCCCTGAAAAAAAATCCTGGGTTCATATATCGACCAAAAAATTCAAAGGACGTCCATATTTCAAAACGACAGTTTCAAAAGGCATATTTGACACACATTAGTGTTCTGCTTCTTTTTCTTTCTTTCTTTTTTTGTTAAAAAAACGGGAATGGCAAAAAGCTTCCCTCAGAATGGGCGAAAATATTTGCAAACGAATCAATGGACAAAGGTTTAATCTCCAATATATATAAAGAGCTCATGCAGCTTAATATTAAAAAAACAAACAACCCAATACAAAAATGGGCAGAAGATCTAAAGAGACGTTTCTTCAAAGAAGACACAGAGATGGCCAAGACGCACATGAAAAACTGCTCTACATCACTAATTATTAGAGAAATGCAAATCAAAACTACAATGAGGTATCACCTCACACCTGTTAGAATCGGCATCATCAGAAAATCTACAAACAACAAATTCTGGGGAGGGTGTGGACAAAAGGATCCCTCTTCCACTAGTTGTGGAAATGTAAATTAATACAGTCACGATGGAGAACAGTATGGAGTTTCCTTAAAAAACCTAGAAATAGAATTACCATATGATCCAGCAATCCCACTTCTGGGCATATACCCAGAGAAAACCATAAATCAAAAAGGCACATTCACCACAATGCTCATTTCAGCACTATTTACAATAGCCAGGTAATGGAAGCAACCTAAATACCCACAGACAGACGAATGGATAAAGATGTGGTACATATATAAAATGGAATATTACTCAGCCATAAGAAGGAATGAAACTGGGTCATTTGTAGAGACGTCGATGGATCTAGATACTGTCATACAGAATGAAGTAAGTCAGAAAGAGAAAAACAAATATTGTATATTAATGCATATATGTGGAACCTAGAAAAATGGTACAGATGAACTGGTTTGCAGGGAAGAAATAGAGACACAGAGGTAGAGATCACACGTATGGACACCAAGTGTGGGAAGCCATGGGGTGGTGGTGGTGGGATGAGTTGGGAGATTGGGATTGACCTGTATACATGTATATGCGTAAAATACATAACTAATAATAACCTGCTGTATAAAAAAATAAATAAAATTAAATTTCAAAATTTTAAAAAATAAAACTTAAAAATAAAACAGAAAAAAGTTCTTCCCTTCACACAGATGTATTTATATGAATGAATTATTTCCATGCTTATATCTATAAATACATAAAAGAGGAAAAAAATCTAACTAGAACCAAAAAAGAAAAAAAAACCTGAACCCACCAGTTAGACAGAGGAAAACCCTATCATGGCACTTGCTCCAGCGGTAAACAATTCTGAAATTGGTCAGAGGTGGGGAATCATCTCCCATAGAGCCAGCAGCCCACTCCTACGCAAGGAGCGTCCTCATTGAAAGGCTGGGGGCCATGCCGAGGCATCTGTGAGTAACCGTGAGCTGAGCCCCAGGCCAGCTGCTGTTGAACTTTTCCCACCCTTCCCAGGTAAAACACCTGAATATGTACAAGGGCTTGAAAGCCTAGAGGCAGGGCCGTGGAGCCACACCAGCGACAGCACGCAGGCCAACTTGGTGCCTGCAGGCCAGCCAGGAAGGTCTTGGCACTGGGCGCTATTCTGGAAGCTTTCCATTGCCCTGCCTGAGATACCCCTCCTGTCCCGGCCCCCACTGCTTTTTTCCTTCCTCACCTCTGTCCAGAGAGAAATTCCAGCGGAAGGTATGGGTGACACATCCTCTTCTTTACAGGTGGCAGCCTGGCAACTCCTGCAGAAAGTCCAGCAGAGACCCACTCACACCGGGCCACCCACAAAGCCGTGGCCCCTCACTCCCTCCCACCAGCACAGCCCCGAGACTGCTGACGGGACAGAGAATATGGAGTCAGGCACAGCTTCAGGGGCTATTGCTGCCTGCAGCGCTGTTTATATTGACCTCAACCCAGGCACACCTGGGGAGGGCCGGCCGGCAGGGTCAGGCTACCCAGGTCAGCTAATCCTCAGCCCTCAGGGAATCACATTGTTGAAAATGGACCTCGCTAAGGCAGAATAGAAGCCAAGGAATAAAAGGACACGATGCCATTTGCAGCACCGTAGGTGTGTCTAGAGGTAATCACGTGACTTGTAGTAAGTCAGAAAGTGAAAGACACATATCATATCTCTTATAGGTGGGACCGAAAAATGGATACCAAGGCAGATATTTCCATGGAGAAGGGCAATCACAGATTCATTCAACAAACTTATGGTTCACCAATGGAAAGGTGTTAGGATTGGTTTCATTATATTGGGGTTAACAGACATATACAAACACAGGTGACATATATAATCACCAAAGACCTACAGAATACCAAGAGAAGACTACTCAACATTCTGTCATAAGGTACATGGGAAAAGGATCCCAGGAAGAACAGACATATGTATATGTGTAAAAGAACCACATCTTCCACACCTACAACAAGCCAAACATTGTAATCAAATTTGCTGTAATAAAAAATAAAAAATTAAATTAAAAACACGAACAAGAAGTAGTGAGACAAACTTGAGGGGCTTTCTCCTGGCACATTCCATTCTAAATTCCAATCTAGAACACGACTTCCATTGAGGCTCTGTTGCCCCAGTAACCAGATTTGGTAAGGGAGAACTGCTGCCACCTTGTGGCCGTTTCACACAACAGCAGCTTTAATCCCAGCGCTAATGGTCAGTTGATATTCAAAATCATTGCAGGCCTGTAAATGACACCTGCCCTGAAAAAAAATCCTGGGTTCATATATCGACCAAAAAATTCAAAGGACGTCCATATTTCAAAACGACAGTTTCAAAAGGCATATTTGACACACATTAGTGTTCTGCTTCTTTTTCTTTCTTTCTTTTTTTGTTAAAAAAACGGGAATGGCAAAAAGCTTCCCTCAGAATGGGCGAAAATATTTGCAAACGAATCAATGGACAAAGGTTTAATCTCCAATATATATAAAGAGCTCATGCAGCTTAATATTAAAAAAACAAACAACCCAATACAAAAATGGGCAGAAGATCTAAAGAGACGTTTCTTCAAAGAAGACACAGAGATGGCCAAGACGCACATGAAAAACTGCTCTACATCACTAATTATTAGAGAAATGCAAATCAAAACTACAATGAGGTATCACCTCACACCTGTTAGAATCGGCATCATCAGAAAATCTACAAACAACAAATTCTGGGGAGGGTGTGGACAAAAGGATCCCTCTTCCACTAGTTGTGGAAATGTAAATTAATACAGTCACGATGGAGAACAGTATGGAGTTTCCTTAAAAAACCTAGAAATAGAATTACCATATGATCCAGCAATCCCACTTCTGGGCATATACCCAGAGAAAACCATAAATCAAAAAGGCACATTCACCACAATGCTCATTTCAGCACTATTTACAATAGCCAGGTAATGGAAGCAACCTAAATACCCACAGACAGACGAATGGATAAAGATGTGGTACATATATAAAATGGAATATTACTCAGCCATAAGAAGGAATGAAACTGGGTCATTTGTAGAGACGTCGATGTATCTAGAGACTGTCATACAGAATGAAGTAAGTCAGAAAGAGAAAAACAAATATTGTATATTAATGCATATATGTGGAACCTAGAAAAATGGTACAGATGAACTGGTTTGCAGGGAAGAAATAGAGACACAGAGGTAGAGAACACACGTATGGACACCAAGTGTGGGAAGCCATGGGGTGGTGGTGGTGGGATGAGTTGGGAGATTGGGATTGACCTGTATACATGTATATGCGTAAAATACATAACTAATAATAACCTGCTGTATAAAAAATTAAATAAAATTAAATTTCAAAATTTTAAAAAATAAAACTTAAAAATAAAACAGAAAAAAGTTCTTCCCTTCACACAGATGTATTTATATGAATGAATTATTTCCATGCTTATATCTATAAATACATAAAAGAGGAAAAAAATCTAACTAGAACCAAAAAAGAAAAAAAAACCTGAACCCACGAGTTAGACAGAGGAAAACCCTATCATGGCACTTGCTCCAGCGGTAAACAATTCTGAAATTGGTCAGAGGTGGGGAATCATCTCCCATAGAGCCAGCAGCCCACTCCTACGCAAGGAGCGTCCTCATTGAAAGGCTGGGGGCCATGCCGAGGCATCTGTGAGTAACCGTGAGCTGAGCCCCAGGCCAGCTGCTGTTGAACTTTTCCCACCCTTCCCAGGTAAAACACCTGAATATGTACAAGGGCTTGAAAGCCTAGAGGCAGGGCCGTGGAGCCACACCAGCGACAGCACGCAGGCCAACTTGGTGCCTGCAGGCCAGCCAGGAAGGTCTTGGCACTGGGCGCTATTCTGGAAGCTTTCCATTGCCCTGCCTGAGATACCCCTCCTGTCCCGGCCCCCACTGCTTTTTTCCTTCCTCACCTCTGTCCAGAGAGAAATTCCAGCGGAAGGTATGGGTGACACATCCTCTTCTTTACAGGTGGCAGCCTGGCAACTCCTGCAGAAAGTCCAGCAGAGACCCACTCACACCGGGCCACCCACAAAGCCGTGGCCCCTCACTCCCTCCCACCAGCACAGCCCCGAGACTGCTGACGGGACAGAGAATATGGAGTCAGGCACAGCTTCAGGGGCTATTGCTGCCTGCAGCGCTGTTTATATTGACCTCAACCCAGGCACACCTGGGGAGGGCCGGCCGGCAGGGTCAGGCTACCCAGGTCAGCTAATCCTTAGCCCTCAGGGAATCACATTGTTAAAATGGACCTCGCTAAGGCAGAATAGAAGCCAAGGAATAAAAGGACACGATGCCATTTGCAGCACCGTATGTGTGTCTAGAGGTAATCACGTGACTTGTAGTAAGTCAGAAAGTGAAAGACACATATCATTTCATATCTCTTATAGGTGTGACCGAAAAATGGATACCAGGGCAGATATTTCCACGGAGAAGGAGAATCACAGATTCATTCAACAAACTTATGGTTCACCAATGGAAAGGTGTGAGGATTGGTTTCATTATGATATTGGGGTTAACAGACATATACAAACACAGGTGACATATATAATCACCAAAGACCTACAGAATACCAAGAGAAGACTACTCAACATTCTGTCATAAGGTACATGGGAAAAGGATCCCAGGAAGAACAGACATATGTATATGTGTAAAAGAACCACATCTTCCACACCTACAACAAGCCAAACATTGTAATCAAATTTGCTGTAATAAAAAATAAAAAATTAAATTAAAAACACGAACAAGAAGTAGTGAGACAAACTTGAGGGGCTTTCTCCTGGCACATTCCATTCTAAATTCCAATCTAGAACACGACTTCCTTTGAGCCTCTGTTGCCCCAGTAACCAGATTTGGTAAGGGAGAACTGCTGCCACCTTGTGGCCGTTTCACACAACAGCAGCTTTAATCCCAGCGCTAGTGGTCAGTTGATATTCAAAATCATTGCAGGCCTGTAAATGACACCTGCCCTGAAAACAAATCGTGGGTTCATGTATTGACCAAAAAATTCAAAGGACGTCCATATTTCAAAACGACAGTTTCAAAAGGCATATTTTACACACATTAGTGTTCTGCTTCTTTTTCTTTCTTTCTTTTTTTGTTAAAAAAACGGGAATGGCAAAAAGCTTCCCTCAGAATGGGCGAAAATATTTGCAAACGAATCAATGGACAAAGGTTTAATCTCCAATATATATAAATAGCTCATGCAGCATAATATTAAAAAAAACAAACAACCCAATACAAAAATGGGCAGAAGATCTAAAGAGACGTTTCTTCAAAGAAGACACAGAGATGGCCAAGACGCACATGAAAAGCTGCTCAACATCACTAATTATTAGAGAAATGCAAATCAAAACTACAATGAGGTATCACCTCACACCTGTTAGAATCGGAATCATCAGAAAATCTACAAACAACAAATTCTGGGGAGGGTGTGGACAAAAGGATCCCTCTTCCACTAGTGGTGGAAATGTAAATTGATACAGTCACGATGGAGAACAGTATGGAGTTTCCTTAAAAAACCTAGAAATAGAATTACCATATGATCCAGCAATCCCACTTCTGGGCATATACCCAGAGAAAACCATAAATCAAAAAGGCACATTCACCACAATGCTCATTTCAGCACTATTTACAATAGCCAGGTAATGGAAGCAACCTAAATACCCACAGACAGACGAATGGATAAAGATGTGGTACATATATAAAATGGAATATTACTCAGCCATAAGAAGGAATGAAACTGGGTCATTTGTAGAGACGTCGATGGATCTAGAGACTGTCATACAGAATGAAGTAAGTCAGAAAGAGAAAAACAAATATTGTATCTTAATGCATATATGTGGAACCTAGAAAAATGGTACAGATGAACTGGTTTGCAGGGAAGAAATAGAGACACAGAGGTAGAAAACCAACCTATGGACACCAAGTGTGGGAAGCCATGGGGTGGTGGTGGTGGGATGAGTTGGGAGATTGGGATTGACCTGTATACATGTATATGCGTAAAATACATAACTAATAATAACCTGCTGTATAAAAAAATAAATAAAATTAAATTTCAAAATTTTTAAAAATAAAACAGAAAAAAGTTCTTCCCTTCACACAGATGTATTTATATGAATGAATTATTTCCATGCTTATATCTATAAATATATAAAAAAGGAATAAAATCTAACTTGAACCAAAAAAGAAAAACAAAACCTGAACCCACCAGTTAGACAGAGGAAAACCCTATCAGGGCACTTGCTCCAGTGGTAAACAATTCTGAAATTGCTCAGAGGTGGGGAATCATCTCCCATAGAGCCAGCAGCCCACTCCTACGCAAGGAGCGTCCTCACTGAAAGGCTGGGGGCCATGCTGAGGCATCTGTGAGTAACCGTGAGCTGAGCTCCAGGCCAGCTGCTGTTGAACTTTTCCCACCCTTCCCAGGTAAAACACCTGAATATGTACAAGGGCTTGAAAGCCTAGAGGAAGGGCCGTGGAGCCACACCAGCGACAGCACGCAGGCCAACTTGGTGCCTGCAGGCCAGCCAGGAAGGTCTTGGCACTGGGCGCTATTCTGGAAGCTTTCCATTGCCCTGCCTGAGATACCCCTCCTGTCCCGGCCCCCACTGCTTTTTTCCTTCCTCACCTCTGTCCGGAGAGAAATTCCAGCGGAAGGTATGGGTGACACATCCTCTTCTTAACAGGTGGCAGCCTGGCAACTCCTGCAGAAAGTCCAGCAGAGACCCACTCACACCGGGCCACCCACAAAGCCATGGCCCCTCAATCCCTCCCACCAGCACAGTCCCGAGACTGCTGACAGGGCAGAGAATATGGAGTCAGGCACAGCTTCAGGGGCTATTGCTGCCTGCAGTGCTGTTTATATTGACCTCAACCCAGGCACACCTGGGGAGGGCCGGCCGGCAGGGTGAGGCTACCCAGGTCAGCTAATCCTCAGCCCTCAGGGAATCACATTGTTGAAAATGGACCTCGCTAAGGCAGAATAGAAGCCAAGGAATAAAAGGACACAATGCCATTTGCAGCACCGTAGGTGTGTCTAGAGGTAATCACGTGACTTGTAGTAAGTCAGAAAGTGAAAGACACATATCATATCATAGCTCTTATAGGTGTGACCGAAAAATGGATACCAGGGCAGATATTTCCACGGAGAAGGGCAATCACAGATTCATTCAACAAACTTATGGTTCACCAATGGAAAGGTGTGAGGATTGGTTTCATTATTATATTGGGGTTAACAGACATATACAAACACAGGTGACATATATAATCACCAAAGACCTACAGAATACCAAGAGAAGACTACTCAACATTCTGTCATAAGGTACATGGGAAAAGGATCCCAGGAAGAACAGACATATGTATATGTGTAAAAGAACCACATCTTCCACACCTACAACAAGCCAAACATTGTAATCAAATTTGCTGTAATAAAAAATAAAAAATTAAATTAAAAACACGAACAAGAAGTAGTGAGACAAACTTGAGGGGCTTTCTCCTGGCACATTCCATTCTAAATTCCAATCTAGAACACGACTTCCATTGAGGCTCTGTTGCCCCAGTAACCAGATTTGGTAAGGGAGAACTGCTGCCACCTTGTGGCCGTTTCACACAACAGCAGCTTTAATCCCAGCGCTAATGGTCAGTAGATATTCAAAATCATTGCAGGCCTGTAAATGACACCTGCCCTGAAAAAAAATCCTGTGTTTATATATCAACCAAAAAATTCAAAGGACGTCCATATTTCAAAACGACAGTTTCAAAAGGCATATTTTACTCACATTAGTGTTCTGCTTCTTTTTCTTTCTTTCTTTTTTTGTTAAAAAAACGGGAATGGCAAAAAGCATCCCTAAGAATGGGCGAAAATATTTGCAAACGAATCAATGGACAAACGTTTAATCTCCAATATATATAAAGAGCTCATGCAGCTTAATATTTAAAAAAACAAACAACCCAATACAAAAATGGGCAGAAGATCTAAAGAGACGTTTCTTCAAAGGAGACACAGAGATGGCCAAGACGCACATGAAAAGCTGCTCAACATCACTAATTATTAGAGAAATGCAAATCAAAACTACAATGAGGTATCCCCTCACACCTGTTAGAATCAGCATCATCAGAAGATTTACAAACAACAAATTCTGGGGAGGGTGTGGACAAAAGGATCCCTCTTCCACTAGTGGTGGAAATGTAAATTGATACAGTCACGATGGAGAACAGTATGGAGTTTCCTTAAAAAACCTAGAAATAGAATTACCATATGATCCAGCAATCCCACTTCTGGGCATATACCCAGAGAAAACCATAAATCAAAAAGGCACATTCACCACAATGCTCATTTCAGCACTATTTACAATAGCCAGGTAATGGAAGCAACCTAAATACCCACAGACAGACGAATGGATAAAGATGTGGTACATATATAAAATGGAATATTACTCTGCCATAAGAAGGAATGAAACTGGGTCATTTGTAGAGACGTCGATGGATCTAGAGACTGTCATACAGAATGAAGTAAGTCAGAAAGAGAAAAACAAATATTGTATATTAATGCATATATGTGGAACATAGAAAAATGGTACAGATGGCCTGGTTTGCAGGGAAGAAATAGAGACACAGAGGTAGAGAACACAGGTATGGACACCAAGTGTGGGAAGCCATGGGGATGTGGTGCTGGAATGAGTTGGGAGATTGGGATTGACCTGTATACATGTATATGCATAAAATACATAACTAATAATAACCTGCTGTATAAAAAATAAATAAAATTAAATTTCAAAATTTTAAAAAATAAAATTTAAAAATAAAACAGAAAAAAGTTCTTCCCTTCACACAGATGTATTTATATGAATGAATTATTTACATGCTTATATCTATAAATACATAAAAGAGGAATAAAATCAAACTTGAACGAAAGAAGAAAATAAAAAACCTGAACCCACGAGTTAGACAGAGGAAAACCCTATCAGGGCACTTGCTCCAGCGGTAAACAATTCTGACATTGGTCAGAGGTGGGGAATCATCTCCCATACAGCCAGCAGCCCACCCCCCAAGCAAGGAGGGTCCTCATTGCAAAGCTGGGGGACCGTGCCATGGCATCTGTGAGTAAACGTGAGCTGAGCCCCAGTCCTGCTGCAGCTGAACTCTTCCCACCCTTTCCAGGTAAAACACCTGAATATGTACAAGAACTTGCAAGCCTAGAGGAAGGGCTGTGGAGCCACACCAGCGACAGCACACAGGCCGACTTGGTGCCTGCTGGCCAGTCAGGATGGTCCTGTCCCCAGATGCTCTTCTGGAAGCTTTCCATTTCCCTGCCTGAGATACCCCTCCTGCCACGGCCCCCACTGCTTTTTTACTTCCTCACCTCTGCCTGGGGTGAAATTCCAGCGGCAAGTATGGGTGACACATCCTCTTCTTTAGCAGGTGGCAGCCTGGCAACTCCTGAAGAAAGTCCAGCAGAGCCCCACTCACACTGGGCCACCCACAAAGCCACGGCCCCTCACTCCCTCCCACCAGCAAAGCCCCGGCACTGCCTACGGGGCAGAGAATATGGCGTCAGTCACAGCTACAAGGGCTGTCGCTCACTGGAGATCTGTTTATATTTCTCTCAACCCAGGCACACCTGTGGAGGGCTGGCAGGCAGTTTCAGGCTACCAAAATCAGCCAATCCTCACCCCTCAGGGGCTCACAGTTGCAGAAAATGAAACTTGCTAAACGGGCCAGGCCCTAGGAACAGGTGTGGGCTCTTGAGAATAAGGATAGACAAGGGGCTGCAGCTGCGGCTTGTTTTCTTATCATTTTATCTGGTCCATGAGTGGAAAACAACTTCAAGAAGACACTATCCTAATGAGAGGAACCCAGGAGTCAGGGAGAGGAGTGATGGTGGGTGGAGACAGAGGCCTGGTGCCCTGGCTGCAGTGGAAGTGTCTGGAAGACCAGGCAGAAAGAGCCTGCAGAGAGTGATTGCCATGGTCACAGACCTGTCAGAGCTGCTGTTTGTTAGTTCAAGTCCTGCTCTGAGGTGTTCTGTGTCAGCTGTGAGCGACAGGTGAGCTGGGGGTTCTCTGCAAGGTGGGCTATGTGCACAGTTCCTGTGTGTCCAGCCCTGCTGGGGTACCTGCCAAGGGGAGCTCCGTATCCTGGGAAGGGCCTGAGTAGGAGAGCCCCATGGGCTGCTGGGTAGCTGCAGAGGTGAGCTCCATACTCTGGGAGGGACTTGACCACGAGAGCCCCGTGGGCTGTGGGGTAGGGGTGCAGCCCAGGTGAGCTCCATATCCTGGGATTGGCCTGACCACGAGAGCCCCATGGGCTGCTGGAGACCTGGTAAAGTATATCAGGACAGTCAGTGAAGCCACCGAGGATATACAACCAGTAGCTCCTATTTCCTATTCCCTGCTGGTCATTCTACCTTCCACCAGGCCATGGCATTCTGTATTAGACATCAATGATGCCTTCTTCTGTATTCCATTCATCTCAGAGTCACAAGAATTTTTGGCTTGTGAGTGGCAGGACACAACATGCAACAAAAGCAATAATGCTGGGCCGTCCTGCCCCAATGGTTCAAAAATCCCCACACCATCATTGGGGAAATGTCCTCTAAAGAACTAAAAGTTCAACCTCTGTAAAAGGGAACCCTCCTTCAATATGCAGATGACATTCTGAGCGCCAGGCCTACTAAAGACGCCTCTGAACTACCTAGCCAAGAAAGGATAGAAGGTGTCCAAGAAAAATGCTCAAATATCCCAGGCTAAGGTGACATGCCTGGGCTTCATTCTCACAGATATTCGGAGAAACGCATCCCAGGATAGGGAAGAAGCCATTTGCAACCTTACCTCTTCTAAAACTAGAAGACAGCTTAGGGGTTCCTGGGGAGGCCAAGGTTTTCTGCATCTGGATCCCTAACTACAGTGTAATAGCTGGGCCTCTACATGAAACACTGACACGAAAAGATGATGATCCTTTTGAATAGAATCCAGAAGCAGCCTTTCAAGAATGGAAAGAGCAGTCAATACAGACCCTTGCCCAGGAACTCCCTAATTTAGCTAAACCCTTTGACCTTTACATACCCGGTCAAAGGTTAATCGCCCTTGGAGCCTTAGTGCAAAAACTGGGACCACTTGAAATGGAGCAACACAAGAATGCCCTTCAGGTATGATAAACTATGGTCACCAAGGGCTTTGCCCACCGACTCATCAGGCCAGGATACTGGGGTATCTAAAAAGCTGGAAATCAGCAGCCCGCAAGGCCAGCTCCCTCCTAAGGGAAAAGGACCCCACGTGGTGATCCTAACCACCCATCATGCCCTGAAGTTGCAGGGGTCGCTCTGTGGACACACTGACCTCGAGTGAGGAGGCCCTCCAACTCCAACCTCCAGAGAGATAAACGGGGGCAACGGGCCCCCAAGATGACTCGTGTGACCATCACTTGACCTGGAGTTTCTCTCAGAAAACGACAAGACTGTGCCCCGAAAGAGCAGACTACTGCCTGCAGGACTTACTGCACCCAGAGAGGAGCTAATAAGCTTGGCGGGGGAAACGTATATCACGCTTTCACCATAGAAAACCCTACAGACACCGCGGTGATGGTGGCCAATATGACCGGCTGGACTGCTGGCTACTTCTAAAGGCCATTGACTCAGTGGACGTCATGGTCCTGGATCACCACTGACCCTGGACTGTCTGGGAGTTGCGCGGGCAGGGGTCTGACACATGGTGCTGTTTGTACATTAATTCAGGGACCTAATTAAAGAAAGCACAGACTACCGGTCAGAGCATCTGGTCTGGCAAAAACTGTCAGCCTAAGGTCGCCGAACATATGTGGGGTGGGGTGAAACCTGCCACCGCAGCATCTCTGCGCCTCTCTTTCCTGGACCCTTAAAGGTCATTAGAATCTGTAACACTTCCAATGCTGGTGCTCAGGCGGACGAGAAGTGAGGCAGGAGGCCTTGGGACAATCAACCTCACCAGGAGGCTGGTGGGGAGACGTTTTGCCCCTCCCCCCATGTATCAGGGCTCCCACCACAGCATGAAGCAGTTACAAAAGAGGGGTCTGCACCCTCAACACCCCAAGAATAAGGAACAGAACAAAAAGCAGAGGAGGTGTTCGTCTCCGGCAACGTTCATTAAAAATTCCTGGGAGATAAAAAGAGAATCTGGGCAATTAAATAAAGTCTAACCTGTTTTTCCTTTGTGCTTTGTCTAATTTCACGTGCTCCTAGGGTTCCGCATGCAGAGGTCCCACACCCGGCACTTCAGACCCGATTTCCTAGTGCAGAATGGCTGGGTCGACACCTCAGCTAGCGGGGTCCCATGCAGACTCCGCGGCATAGAGCCTGAGCTGCAGCCAATGCAGCCCTCGAGAGCTCCATCCCCTCCCTCCCACTGACGCTGCCGGGGACCCTACACAGCAGCACAGCCCACAGCCCATGGGGGAGTGCACACTCTCACCTCTCCATTCTGTTTTCAAAATAATGTTTCCTTTGCTTCTGAACCAAACTCAGTCTTGATCTGTTGGCTCCAATGACACTGGGCACGGGGACTCCTGTTGGGGTCCACTCTGGTGGATCAGTAACAGAAATTGAGAACATTGTAACTTCAATGAACAGATGTGTGAGCCAAACTGTAGTTAACATAGAGCAGTGTATAATGCTCGGGTAAAATAAGATGTTTCTAAGACTTACATTTGATATTTCCATCACTTTCCTATAAGCAAGTTCAGTGAAGACGTCTGTCTTATTTGTCAGGTCAACATTAGAGAAATGAAGTGATTTATTTCCATTGATGTGCATCGAATACTCTTGGCTGAAGCTTCAATCTTGTTTTGAATGCTTTTCCATTGAAAATGATACCTCTCTTTCAGCTCCCCCATTTCTGAGAAGTATAAAATCTTATAATTTATTATTACCAAAGGGGAAAGGTAGGAGAAGGGATAAATTAACAGTTTGGGATTAACACATACACACTGCTATGTATAAAATAGATCATCAACAAGGAACTACTGTATAGCACAGGGAACTACACTGAATATTTTGCAATAACCTATAAGGGGAAATAATCTGAAAAAGAATAGATATTTTTATTGACATCATCTATCAATGACAGATAAAATGTAACCTAAGCAAGGCCGATGGCGAGCGCTTCTGACCCTGAAGATTTCAGTCATCTAAAGTTTGGGCTCTGCCTATTTCCCAAGGCCCTTAAAGGACATACGTGTAGCCGTAGCTTAAAAATTCCCCAGTTTGGGGTTCGGGGAGGCACTGATTTGGAAAAAATCCCTGGTGTTCTCCTTACATGCACGGGACCCTTCCTACAGCTAAAACATGCCTGTCACACCTAGAGGATGGTACACCGTTTGATCGGAAAGAGTTTGGAAAAGGCACCTCATCTCCTCATTGCCTGGTGCTCGGGTTCAACCCTCCAGCATCTTTCCTAACAATCTCCTCACTTGGGGATATCAGCACCGTCAACATCCTGTTGCACACAGGTTGGAATTTGTCCAGAGGATGAAGCAGAAGGATGAGAAAAATTTAGAGACAAGTCTTAGGTGTTCGGACAGGCACATGCCACTCTAATTTCCAATCCAGAAGACAAATTCATCAAAGGCTAGAATTGCCCACGGAAACAGAATAGGGCTAGAGGAAATCCCGCTGTTTTTGTGTCCAGTTTCCAAAAACACAAGTTGAAAAATGGAACTCAGGGGCACTAAAATTCATGAAACTGCAGAGTTGAAAATATCTATCGTCGAAAAATGTCTTGAGGTAAGTCACAGAAAAGGACTTGTAAGCAAGGGAGAGTGGCAGGAAACAGATTTGAAGAGGTAGAAAGGACTCCCCATTAAAGCACAAGAAAAGGGGTTGAACATCGCCAATGATGCAGTTGGCCAAAAAGGGTGTATGCATTTTTTCTGAATATATTCAAGTAAAGGCCATACACACTTTTTATCCAACCAAACAGGTGGGCACTGGAAATCAATATCACAAAATGTATCACTTCACATCAGTCAGAAGGGCCATCCACATAAAGTGTAAACACCAGAAATGCAGGACAGGGCGAGGAGAAAAGGGAGCCCTGTGAGGCTGATAGTGGAAATGTAATTTGCCAACGGCCACTCTGGAGAAGTGTATTGTGTTTGCTAAAACATCTAAAAAATGAGCTACAGAGCATAGGGCACTTGCACTCATGGGCGTGTACCTTGGGAAAAACAAAAATCGACAGAAAACAGGCACCCGAACGTTTACCACCTCTCTGTTAAAAAGGGCCTCAACTTGGATATAACCTAAATGTCCCTGGAAGGATAAAATGGATAAAAGAGATGGGGTACTTATGTAGAGTGGAATATTACTCATCCAGAAATCAATGAAATAAGGCCAGTTGTAACAACTCTGGAGGAGTTACATACGATCATTCTAAGTGACATATGTCAGAAAGAAAAAGACACATATCATAAGATGTCACTTAAAGGTGGAATCAAAAATGGCTACACATGAAATAAATTACAAAACAGAAACATAGTCAAATATGTAGAAAATAGACATAAGGCTGCTAAATGGGAAAGGTGGGGAATGGTGAGGTATTATCCAGGAGGTTGAAATTAGCAAAGATACCATTCCAAGTACCAAATTGAATAACTGACAAGGCCTACACGGTACCTCAAAGCACTGCACTCAGCCCACTCAAGTCACTGGAAAATAATACATATGACTGGTAAGCATCTGAAAAAGAAGTTATTGTTGTCTCACAGTACATGAATCAAGTGGATGTACAGAAGCAAAAAACAGAGCTTTGAAAATCAGCTGTAACCAATATAAAAATAAATTTAAAACGATTTATAAAAACAGTGAGACAGACAAAAATTCTTACAACTTTTGTTGAAGGGCTACGATATAACATGGATTGAACACATGTAGACCCACAGCAGGATGATTATATAAGGCTGGAAGCTATGCACGCTAAGAGATGTTAGAGAGGCTGGGTGAGGAAATGCAGACCTTTTAAAGTAATACTGCCTGGTACCCATTCCATGGGTCCCAAATCTGCAGGTTCAAGGGAATCTTCTGACAGCGAAAACATGCCTGGGAAACCGAGATGAATGTACACCGTGTGCTCAGGAAAGGTGTCTAAAATGCACCTCATTTTTGATCTCCTGGTGCTGGGGTTCGCCATTCCAGCCACATTACTAACAATCTCCCCACTTGGAGAATCAGCACCTTTAACCTCCTGTTTCACACAGTTTGCAATTTGTGCAGAGGATAAATGGGAAGCGGGGGAACCAATGAGAGCTGAGCTGTAGGACTTTTGACAGGCACATGTCACTCTAATTTCCCATTAGGAAGAAGAATTAACCAAAGGCTCAGCCTGCCTCCCCAGAACCAGAATAGGGCCGGAAGCAATCCAATGGTTTGGCGGCCAGCTCACAAAAAATGCGAGTTGCAAAATGGAGCTCAGGAGCAGACAATTCAAAGACCTGCAAAGATATAAATGATAACCAACGTCCAAAAATATATTCAGGTAAGGTAACGAAGAGGATCTGAATGAGAGGCAGAATTGCAGGAAACAGATTTCAAAAGGTAGATTGTACTCACATTTAAAGCATATGAAAAGCAGCAGAATTTCTAAAATGATGCGGTTGGGCAAAAGGGTGTATGCGTTTTTTTCGTGAATATCTTCAGGAAAAAACACATGCAGAGTTTTTGCCCAACCAAGCAAGAGGGAAATGCAAATCCGCACAACAAAGAAGTCTCAATTTCCACTGCTCAGAAAGGCCATCCAAAAAATGTGTACAAACCAGAAATGCAGGAGAGGCCATGGAAAACAGGGAGCCTAGTCACGCTGATGGGTGGGGTATAAATATCCAAGAGCCACTCTGAAGAAGTGTATGCTGTTTTTAAAACATCTAAAATACAAAGCCCCGGAGCAAGGGGACTTCAACTCATGGACATATAACTTGGGAAGACTAAATGTCAATAAGACACAGGCACCCCAAAGTTTAGGGCTGCTCTGCATACAAGAACCTCAACTTTGGTACACCTAAAATATCCCAGGAAAAAGAGAAATGCATAAAGAACTTGTGGTAATTTTGTACAACGGAATATCACTCAGACGTGAAATCAATGTATATAAGGCCAGTAGCAGCATAAAGAGTGGATTTAGGTATGATGATTTTAAGGGAAATTAGTCACACAGAAAAAGAATCTTATCATAAGATATGACTTATAGAGGGAATGTCAATATCACAACACATGAACTGAATTAGGAAAGAGAACTGAGTCTCACATTTAGCAAAAATCTCTTATGCCTGCTTCAGGGGAAAGGAGAGGTGGGGTGATGCATAAAACCAGAGTTTGATATTAGCACAGGTACCATTCCATAAACCAAATACAGAATAGACAAGACCTACACCTTCCTCAGTGAACGGGACTCAACACCCCTATGCCCCACAGAGGAATATATCTGACTACTAAGAATCTTAAAACCTATGTATTGATATGTCTCCGTAAGGGAATCAATTGTGTCTAGACTGGCATAAACACGTCAGTGAAAATCAGCTCAACCCCATTATAAAAATGAATTTCAAAAAAAACCCAAAAAACAGCGAAATTCTTACACAATTCCTTCAGGGGTTCTGATGAAACCTGGAATGACCCTATCTGCAAAGACAGCTAGATGAGACATAAGGCTGGACACTTGGGACTGAGAGGACTGGTGATATTGGGAGAGAAAATGCAGACCTTTTAAAGTAGTAATGCATGCCACCATTCCATGTGTCCCAAATCTCCAGGTAGAAGGGTATATCACTACAATTATAACATGTATGGGAAACCTAGAAAATGGACACCCTGTGATGGCGAAAGGTTTCTAAAACTCTCCTAATTTTTCCTCTCCTTGTGCTCCACTTTGGCATTCCAACTGCTTTACTATCAATCTCCCAACTTAGGAGAGTCAGCCCCTATAACCTCCTGGTTCGCACAGTTTGCTAATTGTGCAGAGGATGAAAGGGAAGAGGGAGAACCAATCAGAGAGTAGATGTAGGCATTTGGACGGGCACACGTCACTCTAAGTTCCCGGTAGGAAGAAGAATTAACCAAAGCCTCAACCACCCTCAGGGAACCAATATAGCCACCCCTGGAACCAGTATAGGTCCTGAAGCAAAATTGTGGATTTGCGGCCAGCTCACAAAGATGGGATTTGAAAATTGGAGCTCAGGGGCACAGCAATTCACAAACCTGCAGACTTATAAAGGACTACTCTCTTCCAAAAATCTGTTGAGGGAAGGCAATGAAGCGGACTTGAAAATGAGGCAGAATTGCACAAAACATATTTCAAGAGGTAAATTGGAATCGCCTTTAAAGCACAGGAAAAGCATCCCAACTTGGACAGAGATGCACTTGGCCAAAAAGGGCGTATGCCTTTTCTCCTGAATATATTCAGAAGAAAACGCATACGCCCTTTTTGGCCAATCAAGCAAGCGCGCAATACAAATCCACACTACAAAGAATTGTCACTTACCACCGGTCAAAAGGGACATCCGAATATCTGTAAAAACCAGAAAGGCAAGAGAGAGATGGCAAGGGCATGAAGCAATGTGATCCCAATGGTCATGGAGGATTGTGATGACAAGCGCATGGAGAATTGTGATGAGAAGATTATGTACCATTTTGTTGACAAAGGCAAGGAGCATTATGATGACAAGGTTCATGGAGCACTGTGATGACAAGCATCACGGAGCATTGTGATTACAGGGGTCATGGAGCATTGGGATGACAATCGCATGGATCATTGTGATGACAATGGTCATGGAGCATTTTAATGATAAGAGTCCCGGATCATTGTGTTGTCAGGGTTCATGAAGCGTTGTGATGACAGTGGTCATGGAGCATTGTGATGACAGGGGTCATGGCGCATTGTGATGAGAAGGTCATGGAGCATGGGGCTGAAAATGTCCATGGAGTACTGTGATGACAGGGGTCATGGAGCATTGTGATGACAAGGTACTGGAGCACTGTGATGAGAAGACCATGGAGCCTTGTGATGACAAGTCTCATGGAGCATTCTGATGAAAAGTGCCATGGAGCATTGTGATTACAGGGGTCTTGGAGCATTGTGATGACAAGGGCATGGAGCATTGGGATGAGAAGGCCATGGAGCGTTCTGATGACATGCATCATGGAACTTTGTGATGACAAGGGCATGGAGCATTGTGATTACAGCGGTCTTGGAGCACTGTGATGAAAAGGGCATGGATCATTGTGATGAAAAAGGCATGGAGCCTTGTCATGACAGGGTTCAAGCAGAAAACTGACAACAAGTGTCAGGGAGCATTGTGATGACAAGGGTATTGAGTATTGTGATGACAAAGGTCATGGAGCATTGTGATGAGAAGACCATGGATAATTGTGATGACGAGCGTCATGGGGCATTGTGATGATAAGTGTTAAGGAACATATTTATCTCAAGGATTTGGAGCATTGTGATGACAGAGGTCATGGAGCATTTTGGTTTCATTGTGATGACAATAGCCTGAAGCATTATGATGATGGGCATGGTGCATTGTGATGACAGGGTTCATGGGGCATTGAGATGAAAAGGGGCATGGAGCATTGCGATTACAGGAGTCTTGGAGCATTGTGATGACAAAGGCATGGAACATCGTGAATGAGAAGGCCATGGAGCATTCTGTTGACATGCGTCATGGAGCTTTGTGATGACAAGGGCATGGAGCATTGTGATTACAGGGGTCTTGGAGCATTGTGATGACAAGGGTCATGGAGCCTTGTGATGACAAGGCTGTGGAACATTGTGATGGCAGGGGTCATGGAGCATTGTTATGACAGGGGTAATGGAGCATTGTGATGACAAGGGCATGGAGCATTGGTCTGAAAAGTTTCATGGATTATTGTGATGAGAGGTGGCAAGGAGCATTGTGATGACAAGGGCATGGAACACTGTGATCCATGGGTCATGGAGGATTGTAATGACAAGCGCATGGAGCATTGTGATAAGAATGGCATCGAGCATTGTGATGAAAAGCATCATGGAGCCTGTGATGACAAGGGCATGGAACAATGTGATGAGAGGGTTCATGGAGCATTGTGATGACAATGGCATGCAGCATTGTGATGACAAGGGTCATTGAGCTTTGTGATGACAAAGGTCATGGAGCATTTTGATGACAAGGGTGTGGTGCATTCTGTTGTGAAGGGCAGGGAGCATTGTGATGACAGGGGTTATGGAACATTGTGATGTCAGGGGAATGGAGCATTGTGATGATAAAGGCATGTAGCATTGTTGTGACAAGGGTCATGGAATATTGTGATGACAGGGGTGAGGGAGTACTGTGTTGACTAGTGATGGAACATTGTGATATCAGTGGTGAGAGAGCATTTTGATGAGAAGTGCATGGAGCAGTGTGATGACAAGGTTTATGGAGCATTGTGATGACAAAGATGTGGAGCATTGTGATGACAAGCGCATGGCACATTGTGATGCCATGGGTCATGGAGTATTGTGCTAACAAAGGCATTGAGCATTGGGATGACAAGGGTCACCGAGCATTGTGATGAAATGTTCAGGGAGCGCTGTGGTGACAAAGGTCACAGAGCCTTGTGATGATGAGGGCATGAACCATTGTGATGACAAAGGTCATGAAGCATTGTGATGACTGGAGTCACGGAGCATTGTGATGACAGGGGTCATAGAGCATTGTGATGAAAGGGCATGGAGCATTGTGATGACAGGGGCATGTTGCATTGGTTTGACAAGTTTCAGGGATTATTGTGATGACAGTGGGCATGGCGCATTGTGATGACAAGGGCATGGAGCATTGTGATGAGAAGGTCATGGAGTATTGTGAAGAAGGGTGTCAGGGAGCATTGTGATGACATATGTCATGGTCCATTGTGATGACAATGGAATGGAGCATTGTGATGCTAAGTGTCATGGAGGATTGTGATGACAAAGGTAATGGAGCATTTTGATGACAAGCGCTTGGAGCATTGTGATGACAAGGGTCATGGAGCATTGTGATAACAAGGGCAATTGAGAATTTTGATGACATGTTCATGAAGCATTGTGATGACAATCACATGGAGCTTGCTGTGACAGGGATCATGGAGCATTGCGATGACAAGTGCATAGAGAATTTTGATGGCAAAGCATGTAACACTGTGATGAAAAGCATTATGGAGCACAGTGATGCCAAGAACGTGGAGAATTGTGATGACAGGGGACATGGAGCATTGTAATGACCAGGGCATGGAGTACTGTGATGGCAAGACCGTGGAGCATTGTGATGAGAAGACCATGGATAATTGTGATGATGAGCGTCATGGAGCACTGTAATGACAAGGGGTATGGAGCCTTGTGATGACAGGGGTCATGGAGAATTGTTATGACAGTGGTCATGGAGCATTGTGATGACAAGGGTCATGGAGCATTTTGATGACAAGGGTGTGGAGCATTGTGATGAGAAGACCATGGACAACTGTGATGATGAGCGTCATGGAGCACTGTAATGACAAGGGGTATGGAGCATTGTGATAACAGGGGTCATGGAGCATTGTGATGACAAGTTTCATGGAGCATTCTGATGACAAGCTTGTGGAGTATTTTGATGACAATGACATGGAGCATTTTGATGAAAATGGCATGGGGCATTGTGATGAAAAAGACATGGAGCCTTTTCAAGACAGTTTTCAGGGAGCATTCTGACGACAAGTGTCAGGGAGCATTGTGATGACAAAGGTCATGGAGAATTGTGACGACAAGGGCATGGAGTATTGTGATGACAAGCACATGGAGCTTGCTATGACGGGGTCATGGAGCATTGCGATGACAAGTGCATAGAGAATTGTGATGACAAAGCATGTAACACTGTGATGAGAAGTGTCATGGAGCATAGTGATGCCAAGATCGTGGACAATTGTGATGACAGGGGACATGGAGCATTGTGATGACCAGGGCATGGAGCATTGCGATGGCAAGATCGTGGAGCATTGTGATGAGAAGACCATGGATAATTGTGATGACGAGGGTCATGGAGCACTGTAATGACAAGGGGTATAGAGCATTGTGATGACAGTGGTCATGGAGCATTGTGATGACCGGGGACATGGAGCATTGTGATGCCCAAGGCATGGAGCACTGTGATGGCAAGACCATGGAGCATTGTGATGAGAAGACCATGGACAATTGTGATTACGAGTGTCATGGAGCACTGTAATGACAAGCAGTATGGAGCATTGTGATGACAGGGGTCATGGAGCATTGTGATGACTGGGGACATGGAGCATTTTGATGACCAGGGCATGGAGCATTGTGATGGCAAGACCGTGGAGCACTGTGATGAGAAGACCATGGATAATTGTGATGACGAACATCATGGAGCACTGTAATGACAAGGGGCATCGAGCATTGTGATGACAGGTGTCATGGAGCATTGTGATGACAGGGGTCATGGATCATTGAGATGACAAGGGTCACGGAGCATTCTGATGACAAGCTTGTGGAGTATTGTGATGACAATGGCATGAAGCATTGTGATGAAAAGGGCATGGATCATTGTGATGAAAAAGGCATGGAGACTTGTCATGACAGGGTTCAATGAGCATACTGATGACAAGTGTCAGGGAGCATTGTGATGACAAGTGTATTGAGAATTGTGATGACAAAGGTCATGGAGCATTGTGATGAGAAGTCCATGGATAATTGTGATGACCAGCGTCATGGGGCGTTGTGATGACAAGTGTTATGGAACATTGTGATCACAAGGGTTTGGAGCATTGTGATGAGAGAGGTCATGGAGCATTTGGTTTCATTGTGATGACAATAGCATGAAGCATTATGATGATGGG
Organism: Hyperoodon ampullatus; assembly: GCF_949752795.1. Taxonomy (NCBI): domain Eukaryota; kingdom Metazoa; phylum Chordata; class Mammalia; order Artiodactyla; family Ziphiidae; genus Hyperoodon; species Hyperoodon ampullatus. The sequence continues at coordinate 134,227 of NW_027640403.1, read as the reverse complement.
CATGGTGCATTGTGATGACAGGGTTCATGGAGCATTGAGATGCAAAGAGGCATGGATCATTGTAATAACAAGGGTCTTGGAGCATTGTGATGACAAGGGCATGGTGTATTGTGATGATAAGGCCATGGAGCATTCTGATGACATGCGTCACGGAGCTTTGTGATGACATGGGCATGGAGTCTTGTGATGACAAGGCCGTAGAACATTGTGATGGCAGGGGTCATGGAGCATTGTTATGACAGGTGTAATGGAGCATTGTGATGACAAGGGCATGGAGCATTTGTCTGAAAAGTTTCATGGATTATTGTGATGAGAGTGAGCATGGAGCATTGTGATGACAAGGGCATGGAACACAGTGATACATGTGTCATGGAGGATTGCAATGACAAGGGCATGGAGCATTGTGATGACAAGCGTCATGGAGCTTTGTGATGACAACGGCATGGAGCAATGTGATGAGAGGTTTCATGGAGCTTTGTGATGACAATGGCATGGAGCATTGTGATTCCAAGGGTCATGGAGCTTTGTGATGACATAGGCCATGGAGCATTTTGATGACAAGAGCGTGGTGCATTGTGATGAGAAGGGCAGGGAGCATTGTGATGACAGGGTCATGGAGCAATTGGATGAAAAGGGTCATGGAACATTTTGATGACAGTGTTTATGGAACATTGTGATGTTAGGGATCATGGAGCATTGTGATGAAAAGGGTCATGGAGCATTGTGATGACAGGGGTTATGGAACATTGTGATGTCAGGGGTCATGGAGCATTGTGATGATAAGAGCATGTAGCATTGTTGTGACAAGGGTCATGGAACATTGGGATGACAGGGTGGAGGGAGTATTGTTTTGACTAGTGATGGAACATTGTGATATCAGTGGTGAGAGAGCATTTTGATGAGAGGTGCATGGAGCATTGTGATGACAAGGCTGTGGAGCATTGTGATGAGAAACGCAGGGCACATTGTGATGACATGGGTCATGGATCATTGTGCTGACAAACGCATGGAGCATTGTGATGACAAGGTTTGTGGAGCATTGTGATGACAACGATGTGGAGCATTGTGATGACAAGCGCATGGCACATTTGATGCCATGTGTCATGGAGTAATGTGCTGACAAAGGCATGGAGCATTGTGATGACAAGGGTCACCGAGCATTGTGATGAAATGTTCATGGAGTGTTGTGGTCACAAAGGTCACAGAGCCTTGTGATGACGAGGGCATGGACCATTGTGATGACAAAGGTCATGAAGCATTGTGATGACTGGAGTCACGGAGCATTGTGATGACAGGGGTCATTGAGCATTGTGATGAAAGGGCATGGAGCCTTGTGATGACAGGGTCATGGAGCATTTTTCTGACAAATTTCATGGATTATTGTGATGACAGTGGGCATGGCGCATTGTGATGACAAGGGCATGGAGCATTGTGATGAGAAGGTCATGGAGTATTGTGAAGAAGGGTGTCAGGGAGCATTGTGATGACATATGTCATGGTCTATTGCAATGACAATGGAATGTAGCATTGTGATGCCAAGTGTCATGGAGGATTGTGATGACAAAGGTAATGGAGCATTTTGATGACAAGGGCTTGGAGCATTGTGATGACAAGGGTCATGGAGCATTGTGATAACAAGGGCCATTGAGAATTTTGATGACATGTTCATGAAGCATTGTGATGACAATCACATGGAGCTTGCTATGACAGGGGTCATGGAGCATTGCGATGACAAGTGCATAGAGAATTGTGATGACAAAACATGTAACACTGTGATGAGAAGTATCATGGAGCATAGTGATGCCAAGAACGTGGAGAATTGTGATGACAGGGGACATGGAGCATTGTGATGACCAGGGCATGGAGCATTGTGATGGCAAGACCGTGGAGCATTGTGATGAGAAGACCATGGATAATTGTGATGACGAGCGTCATAGAGCACTGTAATGACAAGGGGTATGGAGCATTGTGATGACAGGGTTCATGGAGCATTGTGATGACTGGGGACATGGAGCATCGTGATGACCAAGGCATGGAGCATTGTGATGGCAAGACCGTGGAGCATTGTGATGAGAAGACCATGGATAATTGTGATGACGAGCGTCATGGAACACTGTAATGACAAGGGGTATGGAGCATTGTGATGACAGGGGTCATGGAGCATTCTGAAGACAATGATCATGGAGCATTCTGATGACAAGCTTGTGGAGTATTGTGATGACAATGACCTGGAGCGTTGTGATGAAAAGGGCATGGAGCATTCTGATGAAAAAGGCATGGAGCCTTTTCATGACAGTGTTCAAGGCGTATTCTGACGACAAGTGTCAGGGAGCATTGTGATGACAAGTGTATTGAGAATTGTGATGACAAAGGTCATGGAGCATTGTGACGACAAGTGCATGGAGTATTGTCATGACAGTCATCATGGAGTGTTGTGATGACAAGTGTTATGGAACATTGTGATCACAAGGGGTTGGAGCATTGTGATGACAGAGGTCATGGACCATTTTGATTTCAAGGAGCATGGAGCATTGTGATGACAAGGGCATGGAGCAATGTGATCCCAAGGTTCATGGAGGATTGTGATGAAAATGGTAATGGAGTATTGTGATGACAAGCTCATGGAGCATTGTGATGACAAGGTCATGTAGGATTTTGATGACACACGCATGGAGAATTGTGATGATAAGGGTCATGGAGCACTGTGATGATAAGCGTCACGGAGCATTGTGATTACAGGGGTCATGGAGCATTGGGATGAAAAGGGCATGGAGCATTGTGATGACAAGTGTCATGGAGCATTGGGCTGAAAATGTTCATGGAGCATTGTGATGACAAGGGAATGGAGCATTGTGATGACAAGAGTCCCGTATCATTGTGTTGTCAGGGGTCATGGAGTGTTGTGATGACAGTGGTCATGGAGGACTGTGATGATATGGGTCATGGAGCATTGTGATGAGAAGGTCATGAAGCATTGGGCTGAAAATGTTCATGGAGTATTGTGATGACAGGGGTCATGGAGCATTGTAATGAGAAGGGAATTGAGCACTGTGATGACAAGGTCCTGGAGCATTGTGATGGGAAGTCCATGGAGCCTTGTGATGACAATTCTCATGGAACATTCTGATGAAAAGGGGCATGGAGCATTGTGATTACAGGGGTCTTGGAGCATTGTGATGACAAGGGCATGGAGCATTGTGATGAGAAGGCCATGGAGCATTCTGATGACATGCGTCATGGAGCTTTGTGCTGACAAGGGCATGGAGCATTGTGATGAAAATGGAATGGATCATTGTTATGAAAAAGGCATGGAGCCTTGTCATGACAGGGTTCAAGGAGCATACTGACGACAAGTGTCACGGAGCATTGTGATGACAAGTGTATTGAGCATTGTGATGACAAAGTTCATGGAGCATTGTGATGAGAAGACCATGGATAATTGTGATGATGAGCGTCATGGGGTGTTGTGATGATAAGTTTTATGGAACATTGTGATCACAAGGGTTTGGAGCATTGTGATGACAGAGGTCATGGAGCATTTGATTTCATTGTGATGACAATATCCTGAAGCATTATGGTGATGGGCATGGTGCATTGTGATGACAGCGTTCATGGAGCATTGAGATGAAAAGGGGCATGGAGCATTGTGATTACAGGGGTCTTGGAGCATTGTGATGACAAGGGCAAGGAGCATTGTGATGAGAAGTCCATGGATAATTGTGATGACCAGCGTCATGGGGCGTTGTGATGACAAGTGTTATGGAACATTGTGATCACAAGGGTTTGGAGCATTGTGATGACAGAGGTCATGGAGCATTTTGGTTTCATTGTGATGACAATAGCCTGAAGCATTATGATGATGGGCATGGTGCATTGTGATGACAGGGTTCATGGGGCATTGAGATGAAAAGGGGCATGGAGCATTGCGATTACAGGAGTCTTGGAGCATTGTGATGACAAAGGCATGGAACATCGTGAATGAAAAGGCCATGGAGCATTCTGTTGACATGCGTCATGGAGCTTTGTGATGACAAGGGCATGGAGCATTGTGATTACAGGGGTCTTGGAGCATTGTGATGACAAGGGTCATGGAGCCTTGTGATGACAAGGCTGTGGAACATTGTGATGGCAGGGGTCATGGAGCATTGTTATGACAGGGGTAATGGAGCATTGTGATGACAAGGGCATGGAGCATTGGTCTGAAAAGTTTCATGGATTATTGTGATGAGAGGGGGCAAGGAGCATTGTGATGACAAGGGCATGGAACACTGTGATCCATGGGTCATGGAGGATTGTAATGACAAGCGCATGGAGCATTGTGATAAGAATGGCATCGAGCATTGTGATGAAAAGCATCATGGAGCCTGTGATGACAAGGGCATGGAACAATGTGATGAGAGGGTTCATGGAGCATTGTGATGACAATGGCATGCAGCATTGTGATGACAAGGGTCATTGAGCTTTGTGATGACAAAGGTCATGGAGCATTTTGATGACAAGGGTGTGGTGCATTCTGTTGTGAAGGGCAGGGAGCATTGTGATGACAGGGGTTATGGAACATTGTGATGTCAGGGGAATGGAGCATTGTGATGATAAAGGCATGTAGCATTGTTGTGACAAGGGTCATGGAATATTGTGATGACAGGGGTGAGGGAGTACTGTGTTGACTAGTGATGGAACATTGTGATATCAGTGGTGAGAGAGCATTTTGATGAGAAGTGCATGGAGCAGTGTGATGACAAGGTTTATGGAGCATTGTGATGACAAAGATGTGGAGCATTGTGATGACAAGCGCATGGCACATTGTGATGCCATGGGTCATGGAGTATTGTGCTAACAAAGGCATTGAGCATTGGGATGACAAGGGTCACCGAGCATTGTGATGAAATGTTCATGGAGCGCTGTGGTGACAAAGGTCACAGAGCCTTGTGATGATGAGGGCATGAACCATTGTGATGACAAAGGTCATGAAGCATTGTGATGACTGGAGTCACGGAGCATTGTGATGACAGGGGTCATAGAGCATTGTGATGAAAGGGCATGGAGCCTTGTGATGACAGGGGCATGTTGCATTGGTTTGACAAGTTTCAGGGATTATTGTGATGACAGTGGGCATGGCGCATTGTGATGACAAGGGCATGGAGCATTGTGATGAGAAGGTCATGGAGTATTGTGAAGAAGGGTGTCAGGGAGCATTGTGATGACATATGTCATGGTCCATTGTGATGACAATGGAATGGAGCATTGTGATGCCAAGTGTCATGGAGGATTGTGATGAAAAAGGTAATGGAGCATTTTGATGACAAGCGCTTGGAGCATTGTGATGACAAGGGTCATGGAGCATTGTGATAACAAGGGCCATTGAGAATTTTGATGACATGTTCATGAAGCATTGTGATGACAATCATATGGAGCTTGCTGTGACAGGGATCATGGAGCATTGCGATGACAAGTGCATAGAGAATTTTGATGACAAAGCATGTAACACTGTGATGAAAAGCATCATGGAGCACAGTGATGCCAAGAACGTGGAGAATTGTGATGACAGGGGACATGGAGCATTGTAATGACCAGGGCATGGAGTACTGTGATGGCAAGACCGTGGAGCATTGTGATGAGAAGACCATGGATAATTGTGATGATGAGCATCATGGAGCACTGTAATGACAAGGGGTATGGATCATTGTGATGACAGGGGTCATGGAGCATTGTGATGACAAGTTTCATGGAGCATTCTGATGACAAGCTTGTGGAGTATTTTGATGACAATGACATGGAGCATTTTGATGAAAATCGCATGGGGCATTGTGATGAAAAAGACATGGAGCCTTTTCAAGACAGTTTTCAGGGAGCATTCTGACGACAAGTGTCAGGGAGCATTGTGATGACAAAGGTCATGGAGAATTGTGACGACAAGGGCATGGAGTATTGTGATGACAAGCACATGGAGCTTGCTATGACGGGGTCATGGAGCATTGCGATGACAAGTGCATAGAGAATTGTGATGACAAAGCATGTAACACTGTGATGAGAAGTGTCATGGAGCATAGTGATGCCAAGATCGTGGACAATTGTGATGACCGGGGACATGGAGCATTGTGATGACCAGGGCATGGAGCATTGCGATGGCAAGATCGTGGAGCATTGTGATGAGAAGACCATGGATAATTGTGATGACGAGGGTCATGGAGCACTGTAATGACAAGGGGTATAGAGCATTGTGATGACAGTGGTCATGGAGCATTGTGATGACCGGGGACATGGAGCATTGTGATGCCCAAGGCATGGAGCACTGTGATGGCAAGACCATGGAGCATTGTGATGAGAAGACCATGGACAATTGTGATTACGAGTGTCATGGAGCACTGTAATGACAAGCAGTATGGAGCATTGTGATGACAGGGGTCATGGAGCATTGTGATGACTGGGGACATGGAGCATTTTGATGACCAGGGCATGGAGCATTGTGATGGCAAGACCGTGGAGCACTGTGATGAGAAGACCATGGATAATTGTGATGACGAACATCATGGAGCACTGTAATGACAAGGGGCATCGAGCATTGTGATGACAGGTGTCATGGAGCATTGTGATGACAGGGGTCATGGATCATTGAGATGACAAGGGTCACGGAGCATTCTGATGACAAGCTTGTGGAGTATTGTGATGACAATGGCATGAAGCATTGTGATGAAAAGGGCATGGATCATTGTGATGAAAAAGGCATGGAGACTTGTCATGACAGGGTTCAATGAGCATACTGATGACAAGTGTCAGGGAGCATTGTGATGACAAGTGTATTGAGAATTGTGATGACAAAGGTCATGGAGCATTGTGATGAGAAGTCCATGGATAATTGTGATGACCAGCGTCATGGGGCGTTGTGATGACAAGTGTTATGGAACATTGTGATCACAAGGGTTTGGAGCATTGTGATGAGAGAGGTCATGGAGCATTTGGTTTCATTGTGATGACAATAGCATGAAGCATTATGATGATGGGCATGGTGCATTGTGATGACAGGGTTCATGGAGCATTGAGATGCAAAGAGGCATGGATCATTGTAATAACAAGGGTCTTGGAGCATTGTGATGACAAGGGCATGGTGTATTGTGATGAGAAGGCCATGGAGCATTCTGATGACATGCGTCACGGAGCTTTGTGATGACATGGGCATGGAGCATTGTGATTACAGGGGTCTTGGAGCATTGTGATGACAAGGGCCATGGAGTCTTGTGATGACAAGGCCGTAGAACATTGTGATGGCAGGGGTCATGGAGCATTGTTATGACAGGTGTAATGGAGCATTGTGATGACAAGGGCATGGAGCATTGGTCTGAAAAGTTTCATGGATTATTGTGATGAGAGTGAGCATGGAGCATTGTGATGACAAGGGCACGGAACACAGTGATACATGTGTCATGGAGGATTGCAATGACAAGGGCATGGAGCATTGTGATGACAAGCGTCATGGAGCTTTGTGATGACAACGGCATGGAGCAATGTGATGAGAGGTTTCATGGAGCTTTGTGATGACAATGGCATGGAGCATTGTGATTCCAAGGGTCATGGAGCTTTGTGATGACATAGGCCATGGAGCATTTTGATGACAAGAGCGTGGTGCATTGTGATGAGAAGGGCAGGGAGCATTGTGATGACAGGGTCATGGAGCAATTGGATGAAAAGGGTCATGGAACATTTTGATGACAGTGTTTATGGAACATTGTGATGTTAGGGATCATGGAGCATTGTGATGAAAAGGGTCATGGAGCATTGTGATGACAGGGGTTATGGAACATTGTGATGTCAGGGGTCATGGAGCATTGTGATGATAAGAGCATGTAGCATTGTTGTGACAAGGGTCATGGAACATTGGGATGACAGGGTGGAGGGAGTATTGTGTTGACTAGTGATGGAACATTGTGATATCAGTGGTGAGTGAGCATTTTGATGAGAGGTGCATGGAGCATTGTGATGACAAGGCTGTGGAGCATTGTGATGAGAAACGCAGGGCACCTTGTGATGACATGGGTCATGGATCATTGTGCTGACAAACGCATGGAGCATTGTGATGACAAGGTTTGTGGAGCATTGTGATGACAATGATGTGGAGCATTGTGATGACAAGCGCATGGCACATTTGATGCCATGTGTCATGGAGTAATGTGCTGACAAAGGCATGGAGCATTGTGATGACAAGGGTCAACGAGCATTGGGATGAAATGTTCATGGAGTGTTGTGGTCACAAATGTCACAGAGCCTTGTGATGACGAGGGCATGGACCATTGTGATGACAAAGGTCATGAAGCATTGTGATAACTGGAGTCACGGAGCATTGTGATGACAGGGGTCATAGAGCATTGTGATGAAAGGGCATAGAGCCTTGTGATAACAGGGTCATGGAGCATTTTTCTGACAAGTTTCATGGATTATTGTGATGACAGTGGGCATAGCGCATTGTGATGACAAGGGCATGGAGCATTGTGATGAGAAGGTCATGGAGTATTGTGAAGAAGGGTGTCAGGGAGCATTGTGATGACATATGTCATGGTCTATTGCAATGACAATGGAATGTAGCATTGTGATGCCAAGTGTCATGGAGGATTGTGATGACAAAGGTAATGGAGCATTTTGATGACAAGGGCTTGGAGCATTGTGATGACAAGGGTCATGGAGCATTGTGATAACAAGGGCCATTGAGAATTTTGATGACATGTTCATGAAGCATTGTGATGACAATCACATGGAGCTTGCTATGACAGGGGTCATGGAGCATTGCGATGACAAGTGCATAGAGAATTGTGATGACAAAACATGTAACACTGTGATGAGAAGTATCATGGAGCATAGTGATGCCAAGAACGTGGAGAATTGTGATGACAGGGGACATGGAGCATTGTGATGACCAGGGCATGGAGCATTGTGATGGCAAGACCGTGGAGCATTGTGATGAGAAGACCATGGATAATTGTGATGACGAGCGTCATAGAGCACTGTAATGACAAGGGGTATGGAGCATTGTGATGACAGGGTTCATGGAGCATTGTGATGACTGGGGACATGGAGCATCGTGATGACCAAGGCATGGAGCATTGTGATGGCAAGACCGTGGAGCATTGTGATGAGAAGACCATGGATAATTGTGATGACGAGCGTCATGGAACACTGTAATGACAAGGGGTATGGAGCATTGTGATGACAGGGGTCATGGAGCATTCTGAAGACAATGATCATGGAGCATTCTGATGACAAGCTTGTGGAGTATTGTGATGACAATGACCTGGAGCGTTGTGATGAAAAGGGCATGGAGCATTCTGATGAAAAAGGCATGGAGCCTTTTCATGACAGTGTTCAAGGCGTATTCTGACGACAAGTGTCAGGGAGCATTGTGATGACAAGTGTATTGAGAATTGTGATGACAAAGGTCATGGAGCATTGTGACGACAAGTGCATGGAGTATTGTCATGACAGTCATCATGGAGTGTTGTGATGACAAGTGTTATGGAACATTGTGATCACAAGGGGTTGGAGCATTGTGATGACAGAGGTCATGGACCATTTTGATTTCAAGGAGCATGGAGCATTGTGATGACAAGGGCATGGAGCAATGTGATCCCAAGGTTCATGGAGGATTGTGATGAAAATGGTAATGGAGTATTGTGATGACAAGCTCATGGAGCATTGTGATGACAAGGTCATGTAGGATTTTGATGACACACGCATGGAGAATTGTGATGATAAGGGTCATGGAGCACTGTGATGATAAGCGTCACGGAGCATTGTGATTACAGGGGTCATGGAGCATTGGGATGAAAAGGGCATGGAGCATTGTGATGACAAGTGTCATGGAGCATTGGGCTGAAAATGTTCATGGAGCATTGTGATGACAAGGGAATGGAGCACTGTGATGACAAGAGTCCCGTATCATTGTGTTGTCAGGGGTCATGGAGTGTTGTGATGACAGTGGTCATGGAGGACTGTGATGATATGGGTCATGGAGCATTGTGATGAGAAGGTCATGAAGCATTGGGCTGAAAATGTTCATGGAGTATTGTGATGACAGGGGTCATGGAGCATTGTAATGAGAAGGGAATTGAGCACTGTGATGACAAGGTCCTGGAGCATTGTGATGGGAAGTCCATGGAGCCTTGTGATGACAATTCTCATGGAACATTCTGATGAAAAGGGGCATGGAGCATTGTGATTACAGGGGTCTTGGAGCATTGTGATGACAAGGACATGGAGCATTGTGATGAGAAGGCCATGGAGCATTCTGATGACATGCGTCATGGAGCTTTGTGCTGACAAGGGCATGGAGCATTGTGATGAAAATGGAATGGATCATTGTTATGAAAAAGGCATGGAGCCTTGTCATGACAGGGTTCAAGGAGCATACTGACGACAAGTGTCACGGAGCATTGTGATGACAAGTGTATTGAGCATTGTGATGACAAAGTTCATGGAGCATTGTGATGAGAAGACCATGGATAATTGTGATGATGAGCGTCATGGGGTGTTGTGATGATAAGTTTTATGGAACATTGTGATCACAAGGGTTTGGAGCATTGTGATGACAGAGGTCATGGAGCATTTGATTTCATTGTGATGACAATATCCTGAAGCATTATGGTGATGGGCATGGTGCATTGTGATGACAGCGTTCATGGAGCATTGAGATGAAAAGGGGCATGGAGCATTGTGATTACAGGGGTCTTGGAGCATTGTGATGACAAGGGCAAGGAGCATTGTGATGAGAAGGCCATGGAGCATTCTGATGACATGCGTCATTGAGCTTTGTGATGACAAGGGCATGGAGCATTGTGATTACAGGGGTCTTGGAGCATTGTGATGACAAGGGTCATGGAGCCTTGTGATGACAATGGTGTGGAGCATTGTGATGGCAGGGGTCATGGAGCATTGTTATGACGGGGTAATGGAGCATTGTGATGAGAAGGGCATGGAGCATTGGTCTGAAAAGTTTCATGGATTACTGTGATGAGAGTGGGCATGGAGCATTGTGATGACAAGGTCACGGAACACTGTGATCCATGGGTCATGGAGGATTGTAATGACAAGGGCATGGAACATTTTGATGAGAAGGGCATCGAACATTGTTTTGACAAGCGTCATGGAGCTTTGTGATGACAAGGGCATGGAACAATGTGATGAGAGGGTTCATGGAACATTGTGATTCCAAGGGTTATGGAGCTTTGTGATGACAAAAGTCACGGAGCATTTTGATGTCAAGGGCGTGGTGCATTGTGATGAGAAGGGCAGGGAGCATTTTGATGACAGGGTCATGCAGCAATTTGATGAAAAGTGTAATGGAACATTTTGATGACAGGGGTTATAGAACATTGTGATGTCAGGGGTCATGGAGCTTTGGGATGAAAAGGGTCATGGAGCATTTTGATGACAGGGGTTATGGAACATTGTGATGTCAGGGGTCATGGAACATTGTGATGATAAGGGGATGTAGCATTGTGATGACAGGGGTCATGGAACATTGTGATTACAGGGGTGAGGGAGTATTGTGATGACTAGTGAGGGAACACTGTGATATCTCTGTTGAGAGAGCATTTTGATGAGAAGTGCATGGAGCATTGTGATTACAAGGTTTATGGAGCATTACGATGACAAGGTTGTGGACCGTTGTGATGAAAATCACGTGGCACATTGTGATGACAAGGGTCATGGAGCATTGTTCTGACAAAGGCATGGAGCATTGTGATGACAAGGGTCACGGAGCATTGTGACGAAAAGTTCATGGAGTAATGTGGTTACAAAGGTCACAGAGCCTTGTGATGATGTGGGCATGGACCACTGTGATGACAAATGTTATGAAGCATTGTGATGACTGGAGTCACAGAGCATTGTGATGACAGGGGTCATGGAGCATTGTGATGACAAGGGCATGGAGCATTGTGATGACAGGGGCATGGAGCATTGGTCTGACAAGTTTAATAGATTATTGTGATGACAGTGGTCATGGGGCATTGTGATGACAATGGCATGGGGCATTGTGATGAGAAGGTCATGGAGTATTGTGAAGACAGGTGTCAGGGAGCATTGTGATGACATATGTCATGGTCCATTGTGATGACAATGGCATGGAGCATTGTGATGCCAAATGTAATGGAGGATTGTGATGACAAATATAATGGAGCATTGTGATGACTAGGGCTTGGAGCATTATGATGACAAGGGCCATTGAAAATTTTCATGACAAGGTCGTGAAGCATTGTGATGACAAGGTGCTGGAGCATTGTGATGAGAAAACCATGGAGCCTTGTGAGACAAGTCTCATGGAGCATACTGATGAAAAGGGGCATGGAGCATTGTGATTAGAGTGTCTTGGAAAATTGTGATGACAAGGGCATGGAGCATTGTGATGAGAAGGCCAAGGAGCAGTCTGATGACATGCGTCATTGAGCTTTGTGATGACAAGGGCATGGAGCATTGTAATTACAGGTGTCTTGGAGCATTGTGATGAAAAAGGCATGGATCATTGTGATGAAAAAGGCATGGAGCCTTGTCATGACAGGGTTCAAGGAGCATACAGAGAACAAGTGTCTGGGAGCATTTTGATGACAAGTGTATTGAGCATTGTGATGACAAAGGTCATGGAGCATTGTGATGAGAAGACCATAGATAATTGTGATGACGAGCGTCATGGGGCATTGTGATGACAAGTGTTATGGAATATTGTGATCACAAGGGTTTGGAGCAGTGTTATGACAGAGGTCATGGAGAATTTTGATTTCATTGTGATGACAATAGCCTGAAGCATTATGATGATGGGCATGGTGCATTGTGATGACAGGGTTCATGGATCACTGAGATAAAAAGGGACATGGAGCATTGTGATTACAGGGGTCTTGGAGCATTGTGATGAGAAGGGTCATGGAGCCTTGTGATGACAAGGCCATGGAACATCGTGATGGCAAGGGTCATGGAGCATTGTTATCACAGGGGTAATGGAGCATTGTGATGGCAAGGGCATGGAGCATTCTGATGACATGCATCATGGAGCTTTGTGATGACAAGGGCATGAAGCACTGTGATTACAGGTGTCTTGGAGCATTGTGATGACAAGGGTCATGGAGCCTTGTGATGACAAGGACGTGGAACGTTGTGATGGCAGGGGTCATGGAGCATTGTTATGACAGGGGTAATGGAGCATTGTGATGACAAGGGCCTAGAACATTTGTCTGAAAAGTTTCATGGATTATTGTGATGAGAGTGGGCATGGAGCATTGTGATGACAAGGGAACGGAACACAGTGATACATGGGTCATGGAGGATTGTAATGACAAGGGCATGGAGCATTGTGATGAGAAGGGCATCGAGCAGTGTGATGACAAGCACCATGGAGCTTTTTGATGACAATTGCATGGAACAATGTGATGAGAGGTTTCATGGAGTATTGTGATGACAATGGCATGGAGCATTGTGATGCCAAGGGTCATGGAGCTTTGTGATGACAAAGGTCATGGAGCATTTTGATGACAAGGGCATGGTGCATTGTGATGAGAAGGGCAGGGAGCATTGTGATGACATTGTCATGGACCAATTTGATGAAAAGTGTCATGGAACATTTTGATGAGAGGCGTTATGTAACATTGTGATGTCAGGGGTCATGGAGCATTTTGATGAAAAGGGTCATGGAGCATTTTGATGACAGGGGTTATGGAACATTGTGATGTCAGGGATCATCGAACATTGTGATGATAAGTGCATGTAGCATTGTGATGACAGGAGTCATGGAACATTGTGATGACAGGGTTGAGGGAGTATTGTGATGAATAGTGATGTAACATTGTGATATCAGTGGTGAGAGAGCATTTTGATTTGAAGTGCATGGAGCATTGTGATGACAAGGTTTATGGAGCATTGTGATGACAAGATTGTGGAGCACTGTGACGACAAGCGCATGGTGCATTGTGATGACATGTGTCATGGAGCATTGTGCTGACCAGGTCATTCATTATTGTGAAGACAGGTGTCAGGGAGCATTGTGATGACATATGTAATGGCCCATTGTGATGACAATGCCATGGAGCATTGTGATGCCAGGTGTCATGGAGGATTCTGATGACAAAGGTAATGGAGCACTGAGATGACAATGGCTTGGAGCATTGAGATGACAAGGGTCAGGGAGCATTGTGCTGACAAGTGCATGGAAAATTGTGATGACAAGGGACATGGAGAATTCTGATGACAAGCTTGTGGAGTATTTTGATGACAATGGGATGGAGCATTGGGATGAAAACGGCATGGTGCATTTAGATGAAAAAGGCATGGAGCCTTTTTGTGACAGGGTTCAAGGAGCATTCTGATGACAAGTGTCAGGGAGCATTGTGATGACAAGTGTATCGAGAATTGTGATGACAAAGATCATGGAGCATTGTGATGAAAAGGGCATGGAGTATTGTGATGACAGGCATCATGGAGCATTGTGATGACAAGTGTTATGGAACATTGTGATCACAAGGGTTTGGAGCATTGTGATGACAGAGGTCATGGATCATTTTGATTTCAAGGAGCATGGAGCATTGTGATGACAAGGGCATGGAGCAATGTGATCCCAAGGTTCATGGAGGATTGTGATGGCAATGGTAATGGAGTATTGTGATGACAAGTGCATAGAACATTGTAATGACAAGGTCATGTAGCATTTTGCTGACAAAGGCATGGAGCATTGTGATGACAGGTGTCATGGAGCACTGTGATGACAAGCGTCACGGAGCATTGTGATTACAGGGGTCATGGAGCATTGGTATGACAAGGGCATGCATCATTGTGATGACAAGTGTCATGGAGCATTGGGCTGAAAATGTTCATGGCGTATTGTGATGACAGGGGTCATGGAGCATTGTGATGACTAGGGAATGGAGCATTGTGATGACAAGAGTCCCGGATCATTGTGTTGTCAGGTGATATTGAGCGTTGTGATGACTGTGGTCATGGAGCATTGTGATGATATTGGTCATGGACCATTGTGATGAGAAGGTCATGGAGCATTGGACTGAAAATGTTCATGGAGTATTGTGATGACAGGGGTCATGGAGCATTGTGATGATAAGGGAATGGAGCATTTTGATGACAATGTCCTGGAGCATTGTGATGAGAAGACCATGGAGCCTTGTGATGACAAGTCTCATGGAGCATTCTGATGAAAAGGGGCATGGACCATTGTGATTACAGGGGTCTTGGAGCATTGTGATGACAAGGGCATGGAGCATTGTGATGAGAAGGCCATGGAGCATTCTGATGACATGCATCATGGAGCTTTGTGATGACAAGGGCATGGAGCATTGTGATTACAGGGGTCTTGGAGCATTGTGATGAAAATGGCATGGATCATTGTGATGAAAAAGGCATGGAGCCTTGTCATGAAAGGGTTCAGGGAGCATACTGATGGCAAGAGTCAGGGAGCATTGTGATGACATGTGTATTGCGCATTGTGATGACAAATGTCATGGGGCATTGTGATGAGAAGTCCATGGATAATTGTGATGACTAGCGTCATGTGGTATTGTGATGACAAGTGTTATGGAACATTGTGATCACAAGGGTTTGGAGCATTGTGATGACAGAGGTCATAGAGCATTTTGATTTCATTGTGATGACAATAGCCTGAAGCATTATGATGATGGGCATGGTGCATTGTGATGACAGGGTTCATGGAGCATTGTGATGAAAGGTGGCATGGAGCTTTGGTCTGACAAGTTTCATGGATTATTTTGATGACAGTGGGCATGGCACATTGTGATGACAAGGGCATGGAGCATTGTGATGACAAGGTCATGGAGTATTGTGAAGACAGGTGTCAGGGAGCATTGTGATGACATATGTCATGTTCCATTGTGATGACAATAGCACGGAGCATTGTGATGCCAAGTGTCATGGAGGATTGTTGTGACAAAGGTAAAAGAGCATTGTGATGATAAGCGCATGGAGCATTGAGATGACAAGGGCCATTGATAATTTTAATGTCCATGTCGTGAAACATTGTGATGACAAGCACATGGAGCTTCCTATGACAGGGGTCATGGAGCATTGCGATGACAAGTGCATGGAGTATTGTTATGACAAGAGCATATAACATTGTGATGAGAAGTGCCATGGAGCATTGTGATGACAAGGATGTGGAGAATTGTGAGGACAAGGGACATTGAGCTTTGAGATGACCAGGGCATGGAGCATTGTGATGGCAAAACCGTGGAGCATTGTGATGAGAAGACCATGGGTAATTGTCATGACGAGCATCATGGAGCACTGTAATGACAAGGGGCATGAAGCATTGTGATGACAGGTGTCAGGGAGCATTGTGATGACAGGGGTCATGGAGCATTGTGATGACAAGGGCATGGAGCATTGTGATGACAAGGGTACGGAACATTGTGATGAAAAGTGCCATTGAGAATTTTGATGATAAAGTCGTGAAGCATTGTGATAACAAACACTTGGAGCTTGCTATGACAGGGGTCATGGAACATTGCAATGACAAGTGCATGGAGAATTGTGATGAAACGAGCATGTAACTTTGTGATGAGAAGTGTCATGTAGCATTGTGGTGACAAGTACGTGGAGAATTGTTATGACAAGGGACATGGAGCATTGTGATAACCAGGGAATGGAGCATTGTGATGACAGGGGTCATGGAGCATTATTATGACAAGGGCCATGGTGCATTCTGATATAAGATATCACTTATGAAGGGAATGTAAACCTGGCTACATATGAACTGAATTAGGAAAGAGAACACAGTCTCAGATTAAAAAACACACTTATGCTTGCTTAAGGGGGAAGGAGAGGTGGGGAGACACACAAAACCAGAGTTTGATATTAACACAGGTACCGTTCCATAATCCAAATACAGAAGAGACAAGCCCGACTCCTTCCTCAGTGAATGGGACTCAACACCCCTATTCCCCACAGAGAAATATATCTGACTAGTAAGGATCTTAAAACCTATGTATTGATATGTCTCCATAAGGGAACCAAGTGTGTCTAGAATGACATAAACACGGCAGTGAGAATCAGCTCAAATCCACTATAAAAAGGAATTTCAAAACAAAACAAAGAAACAGTGAAATTCTTACACAACACCTTCAGGGGTTCTGATGAAACTTGGAATGAGCCTATCTACAACAACAGCTGGATGTGGCATAAGGCTGTTCACCTGGGACTGAGAGGATTGGTGAGATTGGGTGAGAAAATGCAGATGCTTTAAAGCAATAATGCCTGCCACTGATTCCATGGTTCCCAACTCTCCAGGTAGAAGGGAATATCACTAAGGTTATAACATGTATGGGAAACCTAGAGAATGGACAACCTCTGCTGGTGAAAGGTTTCTAAAACTCTACTAATTTTTTTCTCTCCATGTGCTGCAGCTTGACATTCCAACTGCTTTAATATCAATCTCCCAACTTGGAGAGTCAGCCCCTATAACCTCCTGGTTCTCACAGTTGGCACATTGTGCAGAGGATATAAGGGAAGAGGGAGAACCAATGAGAGAGTAGCTATAGGCATTTGGACGGCCACATGTCACTCTAATTTCCCATCACGAAGAAGAATTAAACAAACTCTCAGCCTGCCCCACCCCCATAACTAGTATAGGTCCTGAAGCAAAATTGTGGGTTTAAGGTCAGCTCACAAAAACACAAGTTGAAAAATGGAGCTCAGGGGCACAGCAATTCACTAACTTGCAGAGTTATACAGGACTACTCACTTCCAAAAATCTGTTGAGAAAAAGCCATGAGGCAGACTTGAAAATGAGGGAGATTTGCACGAAACAGATTTCCAGAAGTACATTGGAATCGCCTTTAAACACAGGAAAAGCATCACAACTTCGAAAATTATGGAATTATCCATAAAGGGCGCATGCGTTTTCTCCTGAACATATTCAGGAGAAAACGCATACACCCATTTTGGCCAACCAAGCAACCGCACAATGCAAACCTGCAGTACAAAGAAGTATCACTTCCCACCAGTCAAAAGGGATATCCGTAAAATGTGTAAAAACCAGAAAGGCAAGAGGGGCTCTAGAGAACAGGGAGCCTTGTTATGCTGATCGGTGGGATGTAAATTGCCAACAGCCACTCTGGAGGAGTGCATTGTGTTCCCTAAAAGAATTAAACAACAGAGCTTCACAACCTAAGGCACTTCCAGTCATGGGAATATACCTTGGGGAAATTGAAAATCAATAAGACACAGCCAACCCAAAATATAGGGCAGCACTGCTTACAAGAACCTCGACTTCGGGACACCTTAAATATCCCAGTAAAGAAAAAAAATAGTAAAGAAATTGCGGTACATACGTATGATGGAATATCCCGCAGCCATGAAATCAATGTCATAAGGCCAGTAGAAGCATAATGAGTGGATTCATGTACGATGATTCTAACTGAAATAAGTCACACAGAAAAAGAAACTTATCATAAGATATCACTTATGAAGGTCTTGTAAACATGGCTACACATGAACTGAATTAGGAAAGAGAAGAGTCTCACATTTAGAAAACACTCTTATGCTTGCTCAAGAGGAAAGGAGAGGTGGGGTGATGCATAAAACCAGAGTTTGATATTAGCACAGGTACCGTTCCAAAAACCAAGTATGGAATAGACAAGACCTACACCTTCCTCAGTGAAAGGGACTCAAAACCCCATATTTCCCGCAGAGGAATATATCTGACTAGTAAGAATCTTAAAATCTATGTATTGATATGTCTCCGTAAGGGAATCAAGTGTGTCTAGACTGGCATAAACATGGCAGCGAGAATCAGCTCAAACCCACTATAAAAAGGAATTTCAAAAACAAAACAAAAAAACTGGGAAATTCTTTCCAATTCCTTCAGGGTCTCTGATGAAACCTGGAATGACCCTATCTACAATGACAGCTGGATGTGGCATAAGGAGGGACACTTGGGACTGAGACTATTGGTGAGATTGGGTGAGCAAATGCAGACCCTTTAAAGCACAAATGCCTGGCACCCATTCCATGGGTCGCAACAATCCAGGTTGAAGGGAATATTATTACAGCTATAACATGTACGGGAAACCTAGAGAACGGACACACTGTGAATACGAAAGGTTTCTAAAACTCAACGAATAGTCCCTCTCCTGGTGCTCCGGTTTGACTTTCCATCTGCTTTACTATCAACCTCCCAACTTGGAGAGACAGCCCCTTTAACCTGCTGGTTCGCACAGGTTTCCAATTTGGCAGAGGATGAAAGGGAAGAGGGAGAACCAATGAGAGAGTAGCTGTTAGGCATTTGGACGGGCACATATCACTGTAATTTCCCGGCTGGAAGAAGAATTAACCAAAGTCTCAGCCCCAGACCGGGAACCAGCAAAGGTCCTGAACCAAAATTTTGGACTTGCGGTCAGCTCACCAAAAACGAGTTGAAAAATGGAGCTCAGGGGCACAGCAATTCACAAACTGGCCGATTAATAAAGGACAACTACGTCCAAAAATCTGTTGAGGGAAGGCAACGAGGCAGACTTGAATGCGAGGCAGAATAGCAGGAAACAGATTTCAAGAGGTACGTTGGAATCACATTTAAATCACAGGAAGAGGGGCACAACTTCGACAATGATGCACTTGGCCAAAAAGGGCGTATGCGTTTTCTCCTGAATATATTCAGGAGAAAACGCATACGCCCTTTTTGGCCAAGCAAGCAAGCAGGCAATGCAAATCTGCACTACAAAGAAGTATCACTTCCCACCGGTCAAAAGGGACATCCACAAAATGTGTAAAAACCAGAAAGGCAAGACAGGCCCTGGAGAACAGGGAGCCTTGTTATGCTGATGGGCGGGATGTAAATTGCCAACTGCCTCTCTGGAGGAGTGCATTGTGTTCCCTAAAACAAGTAAACAACAGAGCTACAGAGCCAAGGGCACTTCCAGTCTAGGGAATATACCTTGGGAAAACTGAAAATCAATAAGACACAGCCACCCCAAAATTTAGGGCTGCACTGCTTACAAGGACCTCAACTTGAGTACACCTTAAATATCCGAGGAAATATAAAAATGGTTCAAAAAATTGTGGTACTTATGTACGATGGAATATCCCTCAGCCATGAAATCAATGTCATAAGACCAGTAGCAGCAAAATGGGTGGATTCAGGTACGATGATTCTAAGTGAAATAAGTCACACAGAAAAAGAAACATATCATAAGATATCACTTATGAAGATCCTGTAAACATGGCTACACTTGAACTGAGTTAAGAAAGAGAACAGTGTCTCACATTTAGAAAACACTCTTATGCCTGCTTAAGGGGGAAGGAGAGGTGGGGTGATGCATAAAACCAGAGTTTGATATAAGCACAGGTACCGTTCCAAAAACCAACTATGAAATAGACAAGACCTACACCTTCCTCAGTGAAAGGGACTCAAAACCCCATATTTCCCACAGAGGAATATATCTGACTAGTAAGAATCTTAAAACCTATGTATTGATATGTCTCCCTAAGGGAATCAAGTGTCTAGACTGGCATAAACATGGCAGCGAGAATCAGCTCAAACCCACTATAAAAAGGAATTTCACAAACAAAACAAAAAAAAACTGGGAAATTCTTTACAATTCCTTCAGGGTCTCTGATGAAACCTGGAATGACCCTATCTACAACGACAGCTGGATGTGGCATAAGGAGGGACACTTGGGACTGAGAGGATTGGTGAGATTGGGTGAGCAAATGCAGACCCTTTAAAGCAATAATGCATGGCACCCATTCCATGGGTCCCATCTCTCCAGGTTGAAGGGAATATTACTACAGCTATAACATGTACGGGAAACCTAGTGAACGGACACACTGTGAATACGAAAGGTTTCTAAAACTCAACGAACAGTCCCTCTCCTGGTGCTCCAGTTTGACTTTCCATCTGCTTTACTATCAAACTCCCAACTTGGAGAGACAGCCCCTTTAACCTCCTGGTTCGCACAGGTTTCCAATTTGGCAGAGGATGAAAGGGAAGAGGGAGAACCAATGAGAGAGTAGCTGTTAGGCATTTGGACGGGCACATATCACACTAATTTCCCGGCAAGAAGAATAATTAACCAAAGTCTCAGCCACCCACAGGGAAACAGTATAGGTCCTAAACCAAAATTTTGGACTTGCGGTCAGCTCACCAAAAACGAGTTGAAAAATGGAGCTCAGTGGCACAGCAATTCACAAACTGGCCGAGTAATAAAGGACAACTATCGTCCAAAATTCTGTTGAGGGAAGGCAACGAGGCGGACTTGAATGCGAGGCAGAATAGCAGGAAACAGATTTCAAGAGGTACGTTGGAATCGCCTTTAAAGCACAGGAAGAGGGGCACAACTTCGACAATGATGCACTTGGCCAAAAAGGGCGTATGCGTTTTCTCCTAAATATATTCAGGAGAAAACGCATACGCCCTTTTTGGCCAAGCAAGCAAGCGGACAATGCAAATCTGCACTACAAAGAAGTATCACTTCCCACCGGTCAAAAGGGACATCCACAAAATGTGTAAAAACCAGAAAGGCAAGACAGGCCCTGGAGAACAGGGAGCCTTGTTATGCTGATGGGCGGGATGTAAATTGCCAACTGCCCCTCTGGAGGAGTGCATTGTGTTCCCTGAAACAAGTAAACAACAGAGCTACAGAGCCAAGGGCACTTCCATACTAGGGAATATACCTTGGGAAAACTGAAAATCAATAAGACAGAGCCACACCAAAATTTAGGGCTGCACTGCTTACAAGGACCACAACTTGGGTACAGCTTAAATATCCCAGGAAA
Source organism: Hyperoodon ampullatus (assembly GCF_949752795.1). Classification (NCBI taxonomy): domain Eukaryota; kingdom Metazoa; phylum Chordata; class Mammalia; order Artiodactyla; family Ziphiidae; genus Hyperoodon; species Hyperoodon ampullatus. The sequence continues at coordinate 112,459 of NW_027640403.1, read as the reverse complement.
TATAAAAATGGTTCAAAAAATTGTGGTACTTACGTACGATGGAATATCCCTCAGCCATGAAATCAATGTCATAAGACCAGTAGCAGCAAAATAGGTGGATCCAGGTACGATGATTCTAAGTGAAATAAGTCACACAGAAAAAGAAACTTATCATAAGATATCACTTATGAAGATCCTGTAAACATGGCTACACTTGAACTGAGTTAGGAAAGAGAACAGTGTCTCACATTTAGAAAACACTCTTATGCCTGCTTAAGGGGGAAGGAGAGGTGGGGTGATGCATAAAACCAGAGTTTGATATAAGCACAGGTTCCGTTCCAAAAACCAACTATGAAATAGACAAGACCTACACCTTCCTCAGTGAAAGGGACTCAAAACCCCATATTTCCCACAGAGGAATATATCTGACTAGTAAGAATCTTAAAACCTATGTATTGATATGTCTCCGTAAGGGAATCAAGTGTATAGACTGGCATAAACATGGCAGCGAGAATCAGCTCAAACCCACTATAAAAAGGAATTTCAAAAACAAAACAAAAAAACTCGGAAATTCTTTACAATTCCTTCAGGGTCTCTGATGAAAGCTGGAATGACCCTATCTACAACGACAGCTGGATGTGGCATAAGGCTGGACACTTGGGACTGAGAGGATTGGTGAGATTCGGTGAGCAAATGCAGACCCTTTAAAGCACAAATGCATGGCACCCATTCCATGGGTCCCAACTCTCCAGGTTGAAGGGAATATTACTACAGTTATAACATGTACGGGAAACCTAGAGAACGGACACATTGTGAATACGAAAGGTTTCTAAAACTCAACGAATAGTCCCTCTCCTGGTGCTCCGGTTTGACTTTCCATCTGCTTTACTATCAACCTCCCAACTTGGAGAGACAGCCCCTTTAACCTCCTGGTTCGCACAGGTTGTCAATTTGGCAGAGGATGAAAGGGAGGAGGAGAACCAATGAGAGAGTAGCTGTTAGGCATTTGGACGGGCACATATCACTCTAATTTCCCGGCAAGAAGAATAATTAACCAAAGTCTCAGCCACCCACTGGGAACCAGTATAGGTCCTGAACCAAAATTTTGGACTTGCGGTCAGCTCACCAAAAACGAGTTGAAAAATGGAGCTCAGGGGCACAGCAATTCACAAACTGGCTGAGTAATAAAGGACAACTATCGTCCAAAAATCTGTTGAGGGAAGGCAACGAGGCGGACTTGAAAGCGAGGCAGAATAGCAGGAAACAGATTTCAAGAGGTACGTTGGAATCGCCTTTAAAGCACAGGAAGAGGGGCACAACTTCGACTTTGATGCACTTGGCCAAAAAGGGCGTATGCGTTTTCTCCTGAATATATTCAGGAGAAAACGCATACACCCTTTTTGGCCAAGCAAGCAAGCGGGCAATGCAAATCTGCACTACAAAGAAGTATCACTTCCCACTGGTCAAAAGGGACATCCACAAAATGTGTAAAAACCAGAAAGGCAAGACAGGCCCTGGAGAACAGGGAGCATTGTTATGCTGATGGGCGGGATGTAAATTGCCAACAGCCCCTCTGGAGGAGTGCATTGTGTTCCCTAAAACAAGTAAACAACAGAGCTACAGAGCCAAGGGCATTTCCAGTCTAGGGAATATACCTTGGGAAAACTGAAAATCAATAAGACAGAGCCACTCCAAAATTTAGGGCTGCACTGCTTACAAGGACCTCAACTTGGGTTCAGCTTAAATATCCCAGGAAATATAAAAATGGTTCAAAAAATTGTGGAACTTACGTACGATGGAATATCCCTCAGCCATGAAATCAATGTCATAAGAGCAGTAGCAGCAAAATGGGTGGATACAGGTACGATGATTCTAAGTGAAATAAGTCACACAGAAAAAGAAACTTATCATAGGATATCACTTATGAAGATCCTGTAAACATGGCTACACTTGAACTGAGTTAGGAAAGAGAACAGTGTCTCACATTTAGAAAACACTCTTATGCCTGCTTAAGGGGGAAGGAGAGGTGGGGTGATGCATAAAACCAGAGTTTGATATAAGCACAGGTACCGTTCCAAAAACCAACTATGGAATAGACAAGACCTACACCTTCCTCAGTGAAAGGGACTCAAAACCCCATATTTCCCACAGAGGAATATATCTGACTAGTAATAATCTTAAAACCTATGTATTGATATGTCTCCATAAGGGAATCAAATGTCTAGACTGGCATAAACATGGCAGCGAGAATCAGCTCAAACCCACTATAAAAATGAATTTCAATAACAAAACAAAAAAAACTGGGAAATTCTTTACAATTCCTTCAGGGTCTCTGATGAAACCTGGAATGACCCTATCTACAATGACAGCTGGATGTGGCATAAGGAGGGACACTTGGGACTGAGACGATTGGTGAGATTGGGTGAGCAAATGCAGACCTTTTAAAGCAATATTGCATGGCACCCATTCCATGGGTCCCAACTCTCCAGGTTGAAGGGAATATTACTACAGCTATAACATGTACGGGAAACCTAGAGAACGGACACACTGTGAATACGAAAGGTTTCTAAAACTCAACGAATAGTCCCTCTCCTGGTGCTCCGGTTTGACTTTCCATCTGCTTTACTATCAACCTCCCAACTTGGAGAGACAGCCCCTTTAACCTCCTGGTTCGCACAGGTTTCCAATTTGGCAGAGGATGAAAGGGAAGAGGGAGAACCAATGAGAGAGTACCTGATAGGCATTTGGACGGGCACATATCACTCTAATTTCCCGGCAAGAAGAATAATTAACCAAAGTCTCAGCCACCCATTGGGAACCAGTATAGGTCCTGAACCAAAATTTTGGACTTGCGGTCAGCTCACCAAAAACGAGTTGAAAAATGGAGCTCAGGGGCACAGCAATTCACAAACTGGCCGAGTAATAAAGGACAACTATTGTCCAAAAATCTGTTGAGGGAAGGCAACGAGGCGGACTTGAAAGCGAGGCAGAATAGCAGGAAACAGATTTCAAGAGGTACGTTGGAATCGCCTTTAAAGCACAGGAAGAGGGGCACAACTTCGACAATGATGCACTTGGCCAAAAAGGGCGTATGCGTTTTCTCCTGAATATATTCAGGAGAAAACGCATACGCCCTTTTTGGCCAAGCAAGCAAGTGGGCAATGCAAATCTGCACTACAAAGATGTATCACTTCCCACCGGTCAAAAGGGACATCCACAAAATGTGTAAAAACCAGAAAAGGAAGACAGGCCCTGGAGAACAGGGAGCCTTGTTATGCTGATGGGCGGGATGTAAATTGCCAACTGCCTGTCTGGACGAGTGTATTGTGTTCCCTAAAACAAGTAAACAACAGAGCTACAGAGCCAAGGGCACTTACAGTCTAGGGAATATACCTTGGGAAAACTGAAAATCAAAAAGACAGAGCCACCCCAAAATTTAGGGCTGCACTGCTTACAAGGACCTCAACTTGGGTACACCTTAAATATCCCAGGAAATATAAAAATGGTTCAAAAAAATTGTGGTACTTACGTATGATGCAATATCCCTCAGCCATGAAATGAATGTCATAAGAACTGTAGCAGCAAAATGGGTGGATTCAGGTACGATGATTCTTAGTGAAATAAGTCACACAGAAAAAGAAACTTATCATAGGATATCACTTATGAAGATCCTGTAAACATGGCTACACTTGAACTGAGTTAGGAAAGAGAACAGTGTCTCACATTTAGAAAACACTCTTATGCCTGCTTAAGGGGGAAGGAGAGGTGGGGTGATGCATAAAACCAGAGTTTGATATAAGCACAGGTACCGTACCAAAAACCAACTATGGAATAGACAAGACCTACACCTTCCTCAGTGAAAGGGACTCAAAACCGCATATTTCCCACAGAGGAATATATCTGACCATTTAGAATCTTAAAACCTATGGATTGATATGTCTCCGTAAGGGAATCAAGTGTGTCTAGACTGGCATAAACATGGCAGCGATAATCAGCTCAAACACACTATAAAAAGGAATTTCAAAAAGAAAACAAAAAAAAAAACTGGGAAATTCTTTACAATTCCTTTAGGGTCTCTGATGAAACCAGGAATGACCCTATCTACAACGACAGCTGGATGTGGCATAAGGAGGGACACTTGGGACTGAGACGATTGGTGAGATTGGGTGAGCAAATGCAGACCCTTTAAATCAATAATACATGGCACCCATTCCATGCGTCCCAACTCTCCAGGTTGAAGGGAATATTACTACAGTTATCACATGTACGGGAAACATAGAGAACAGACACACTGTGAATACGAAAGGTTTCTAAAACTCAACGAATAGTCCCTCTCCTCGTGCTCCGGTTTGACTTTACATCTGCTTTACTATCAACCTCCCAACTTGGAGAGACAGCCCCTTTAACCTCCTGGTTCGCACAGGTTGCCAATTTTGCAGAGGATGAAAGGGAAGAGGGAGACCAATGAGAGAGTAACTGTTAGGCATTTAGACAGGCACATATCACTCTAATTTCCCAGCAGGAAGAAGAATTAACTAAAGTCTCAGCCCCCCACAGGGAACCAGCTAAGGTCCTGAACCAAAATGTTGGACTTGCGGTCAGCTCACCAAAAACGAGTTGAAAAATGGAGCTCAGGGGCACAGCAATTCACAAACTGGACGAGTAATAAAGGACAACTATGGTCCAAAAATCTGTTGAGGGAAGGCAACGAGGCGGACTTGAAAGCGAGGCAGAATAGCAGTAAACAGATTTCAAGAGGTACGTTGGAATCGCCTTTAAAGCACAGGAAGAGGGGCACAACTTCGACAATGATGCACTTGCCCAAAAAGGGTGTATGCGTTTTCTCCTGAATATATTCAGGAGAAAATGCATACGCCCTTTTTGGCCAAGCAAGCAAGCGGGCAATGCAAATCTGCACTACAAAGAAGTATCACTTCCCACCGGTCAAAAGGGGCATCCACAAAATGTGTAAAAACCAGAAAGGCAAGACAGGCCCTGGAGAACAGGGAGCCTTGTTATGCTGATGGGCGGGATGTAAATTGCCAACTGCCTCTCTGGAGGAGTGCATTGTGTTCCCTAAAACAAGTAAACAACAGAGCTATAGAGCCAAGGGCACTTCCAGTCTAGGGAATATACCTTGGGAAAACTGAAAATCAATAAGACAGAGCCACCCCAAAATTTAGGGCTGCACTGCTTACAAGGACCTCAACTTGGGTACACCTTAAAATTCCAGGAAATATAAAAATGGTTCAAAAAATTGTGGTACTTACGTACGATGGAATATCCCTCAGCCATGAAATCAATGTCATAAGACCAGTAGCAGCAAAATGGGTGGATTCAGGTACGATGATTCTAAGTGAAATAAGTCACACAGAAAAAGAAACTTATCATAAGATATCACTTATGAAGATCCTGTAAACATGGCTACACTTGAACTGAGTTAGGAAAGAGAGCAGTGTCTCACATTTAGAAAACACTCTTATGCCTGCTTAAGGGGGAAGGAGAGGTGGGGTGATGCATAAAACCAGAGTTTGATATAAGCACAGGTACCGTTCCAAAAACCAACTATGGAATAGACAAGACCTACACCTTCCTCAGTGAAAGGGACTCAAAACCCCATATTTCCCGCAGAGGAATATATCTGACTAGTAAGAATCTTAAAACCTATGTATTGATATGTCTCCATAAGGGAAACAAGTGTGTCTAGACTGGCATAAATATGGCAGCGAGAATCAGCTCAAACCGATTATAAAAAGGAATTTCAAAAGCAAAAAAAAAAACAGGAAAATTCTTTACAATTCCTTCAGGGTCTCTGATGAACCCTGGAATGACCCTATCTACAATGACAGTTGGATGTGGCATAAGGAGGGACACTTGGGAATGAGACGATTGGTGAGATTGGGTGAGCAAATGCAGTCCCATTAAAGCACAAATGCCTGGCACCCATTCCATGGGTCCCAACTCTCCAGATTGAAGGGAATATTACTACAGCTATAACATGTACGGGAAACCTAGAGAACGGACACACTGTGAATACAAAAGTTTTCTAAAACTCAACGAATAGTCCCTCTCCTGGTGCTCCGGTTTGACTTTCCATCTGCTTTACTAACCACCTCCCAACTTGGAGAGACACCACTTTTAACCTCTTGGTTCGCACAGGTTGCCAATTTGGGAGAGGATGAAAGGGAAGAGGCAGATCCAATGAGTGAGTAGCTGTTAGGCATTTGGACGGGCACATATCACTCTAACTTCCTGGCAGGAAGAAGAATTAACCAAAGTCTCAGCCACCCACCGGGAACCAGCATAGGTCCTGAACCAAAATGTTGGACTTGTGTTCAGTTCACCAAAAACGAGTTGAAAAATGGAGCTCAAGGGCACAGCAATTCACAATCTTGCCGAGTAATAAAGGACAACTATCGTCCAAAAATCTGTTAAGGGAAGGCAACGAGGCGGACGTGAAAGTGAGGCAGAATAGCAGGAAACAGATTTCAAGAGGTACGTTGGAATCGCCTTTAAAGCACAGGGAGAGGGTCACAACATCGACAATGATGCACTTGGCCAAAAAGGGCGTATGCGTTTTCTCCTGAATATATTCAGGAGAAAACGCATACGCCCTTTTTGGCCAAGCAAGCAAGCGGGCAATGCAAATCTGCACTACAAAGAAGTATCACTTCCCACCGGTCAAAAGGGACATCCACAAAATGTGTAAAAACCAGAAAGGCAAGACAGGCCCTGGAGAAGAGGGAGCCTTGTTATGCTGATGGGCGGGATGTAAATTGCCAACTGCCTCTCTGGAGGAGTACACTGTGTTCCCTAAAATAAGTAAAGAACAGAGCTACAGAGCCAAGGGCACTTCCAGTCTACGGAATATACCTTGGGAAAACTGAAAATCAATAAGACAGAGCCACCCCAAAATTTAGGGCTGCACTGCTTACAAGGACCTCAACTTGGGTACACCTTAAATATCCCAGGAAATATAAAAATGGTTCAAAAAATTGTGGTACTTACGTACGATGGAATATCCCTCAGCCATGAAATCAATGTCATAAGACCAGTAGCAGCAAAATGGGTGGATTCAGGTACAATGATTCTAAGTGAAATAAGTCACACAGAAAAAGAAACTTATCATAAGATATCACTTATGAAGATCCTGTAAACATGGCTACAATTGAACTGAGTTAGGAAAGAGAACAGTGTCTCACATTTAGAAAACACTCTTATGCCTGCTTAAGGGGGAAGGAGAGGTGGGGTGATGCATAAAACCAGAGTTTGATATAAGCACAGGTACCGTTCCAAAAACCAACTATGGAATACACAAGACCTACACCTTCCTCAGTGAAAGGGACTCAAAACCCCATATTTCCCGCAGAGGAATATATCTGACTAGTAAGAATCTTAAAACCTATGTATTGATATGTCTCCGTAAGGGAATCAAGTGTATCTAGACTGGCATAAACATGGCAGCGAGAATCAGCTCAAACCCACTATAAAAAGGAATTTCAAAAACAAAACAAAAAAACTGGGAAATTCTTTACAATTCCTTCAGGGTCTCTGATGAAACCTGGAATGACCCTATCTACAATGACAGTTGGATGTGGCATAAGGAGGGACACTTGGGACTGAGACGATTGGTGAGATTGGTTGAGCAAATGCAGTCCCATTAAAGCACAAATGCCTGGCACCCATTCCATGGGTCCCAACTCTCCAGGTTGAAGGGAATATTACTACAGCTATAACATGTACGGGAAACCTAGAGAACAGACACACTGTGAATACGAAAGGTTTCTAAAACTCATCGAATAGTCCCTCTCCTGGTGCTCCGGTTTGACTTTCCATCTGCTTTACTATCCACCTCCCAACCTGGAGAGACAGCCCCTTTAACCTCCTGGTTCCCACAGGTTGCCAATTTGGGATAGGATGAAAGGGAATAGGCAGATCCAATGAGTGAGTAGCTGTTAGGCATTTGGACGGGCACATATCACTCTAACTTCCCGGCAGGAAGAAGAATTAACCAAAGTCTCAGCCCCCCACCGGGAACCAGCATAGGTCCTGAACCAAAATGTTGGACTTGTGGTCAGCTCACCAAAAACGAGTTGAAAAATGGAGCTCAGGGGCACAGCAATTCACAAACTGGCCGAGTAATAAAGGACAACTATCGTCCAAAAATCTGTTGAGGGAAGGCAACGAGGCGGACTTGAAAGTGAGGCAGAATAGCAGGAAACAGATTTCAAGAGGTACTTTGGAATCGCCTTTAAAGCACAGGAAGGGGGGCACAACTTCGACAATGATGCACTTGGCCAAAAAGGGCGTATGCGTTTTCTCCTGAATATATTCAGGAGAAAACGCATACGCCCTTTTTGGCCAAGCAAGCAAGCGGGCAATGCAAATCTGCTCTACAAATAAGTATCACTTCCCAACGGTCAAAAGCGACATCCACAAAATGTGTAAAAACCAGAAAGGCTAGACAGGCCCTGGAGAACAGGGAGCCTTGTTATGCTGGTGGGCGGGATGTAAATTGCCAACTGCCTGTCTGGACGAGTGTATTGTGTTCCCTAAAACAAGTAAACAACAGAGCTACAGAGCCAAGGGCACTTCCAGTCTAGGGAATATACCTTGGGAAAACTGAAAATCAATAAGACAGAGCCACCCCAAAGTTTAGGGCTGCACTGCTTACAAGGACCTCAACTTGGGTACACCTTAAATGTCCCAGGAAATATAAAAATGGTTCAAAAAAATTGTGGTACTTACGTATGATGGAATATCCCTCAGCCATGAAATCAATGTCATAAGACCAGTAGCAGCAAAATGGGTGGATTCAGGTACGATGATTCTAAGTGAAATAAGTCACACAGAAAAAGAAACTTATCATAAGATATCACTTATGAAGATCCTGTAAACATGGCTACACTTGAACTGAGTTAGGAAAGAGAACAGTGTCTCACATTTAGAAAACACTCTTATGCCTGCTTAAGGGGTAAGGAGAGGTGTGGTGATGCATAAAACCAGAGTTTGATATAAGCACAGGTACCGTTCCAAAAACCAACTATGGAATAGACAAGACCTACACCTTCCTCAGTGAAAGGGACTCAAAACCCCATATTTCCCGCAGAGGAATATATCTGACTAGTAAGAATCTTAAAACCTATGTATTGATATGTCTCCGTAAGTGAATCAAGTGTGTCTAGACTGGCATAAACATGGCAGCGAGAATCAGCTCAAACCCACTATAAAAAGGAATTTCAAAAACAAAACAAAAAAACTGGGAAATTCTTTACAATTCCTACAGGGTCTCTGATGAAACCTGGAATGACCCTATCTACAATGACAGCTGGATGTGGCATAAGGAGGGACACTTGGGACTGAGACGATTGGTGAGATTGGGTGAGCAAATGCAGACCCTTTAAAGCACAAATGCCTGGCACTCATTCCATGGGTCCCAACTCTCCAGGTTGAAGGGAATATTACTACAGCTATAACATGTCCGGGAAACCTAGAGAACGGACACACTGTGAATACGAAAGGTTTCTAAAACTCAACGAATAGTCCCTCTCCTGGTGCTCCGGTTTGACTTTCCACCTGCTTTACTATCAACCTCCCAACTTGAAGAGACAGCCCCTTTAACCTCCTGGTTCGCACAAGTTTCCAATTTGGCAGAGGATGAAAGGGAAGAGGGAGAACCAATGAGAGAGTAGCTGTTAGGCATTTGGACGGGCACATATCACTGTAATTTCCCGGTAGGAAGAAGAATTATCCAAAGTCTCAGCCACCCACCGGGAACCAGTATAGGTCCTGAACCAAAATTTTGACTTGCGGTCAGCTCACCAAAAACGAGTTGAAAAATGGAGCTCAGGGGCACAGCAATTCACAAACTGGCCGAGTAATAAAGGACAACTATCGTCCAAAAATCTGTTGAGGGAAGGCAACGAGGCAGACTTGAAAGCGAGGCAGAATAGCAGGAAACAGATTTCAAGAGGTACCTTGGAATCGCCTTTAAAGCACAGGAAGAGGGGCACAGCTTCGACAATGATGCACTTGGCCAAAAAGGGCGTATGCGTTTTCTCCTGAATATATTCAGGAGAAAACGCATACGCCCTTTTTTGCCAAGCAAGCAAGCGGGCAATGCAAATCTGCACTACAAAGAAGTATCACTTCCCACCGGTCAAAAGGGACATCCACAAAATGTGTAAAAACCAGAAAGGCAAGACAGGCCCTGGAGAACAGGGAGCCTTGTTATGCTGATGGGCGGGATGTAAATTGCCAACTGCCTCTCTGGAGGAGTGCATTGTGTTTCCTAAAACAAGTAAAGAACAGAGCTACAGAGCCAAGGACACTTCCAGTCTAGGGAATATACCTTGGGAAAACTGAAAATCAATAAGACAGAGCCACCCCAAAATTTAGGGCTGCACTGCTTACAAGGACCTCAACTTGGGTACACCTTAAATATCCCAGGAAATATAAAAATGGTTCAAAAAATTGTGGTACTTTCGTATGATGGAATACCCCTCAGCCATGAAATCAATGTCATAAGACCAGTAGCAGCAAAATGGGTGGATTCAGGTACGATGATTCTAAGTGAAATAAGTGACACAGAAAAAGAAACTTATCATAAGATATCACTTATGAAGATTCTGTAAACATGGCTACACTTGAACTGAGTTAGGAAAGAGAACAGTGTCTCACATTTAGAAAACACTCTTATGCCTGCTTAAGGGGGAAGGAGAGGTGGGGTGATGCATAAAACCAGAGTTTGATATAAGCACAGGTACCGTTCCAAAAACCAACTATGGAATAGACAAGACCTAAACCTTCCTCAGTGAAAGGGACTCAAAACCCCATATTTCCCGCAGAGGAATATATCTGACTAGTAAGAATCTTAAAATCTATGTATTGATATGTCTCCGTAAGGGAATCAAGTGTGTCTAGACTGGCATAAACATGGCAGCGAGAATCAGCTCAAACCCACTATAAAAAGGAATTTCAAAAACAAAACAAAAAAACTGGGAAATTCTTTACAATTCCTTCAGGGTCTCTGATGAACCCTGGAATGACCCTATCTACAATGACAGTTGGATGTGGCATAAGGAGGGACACTTGGGAATGAGACGATTGGTGAGATTGGGTGAGCAAATGCAGTCCTATTAAAGCACAAATGCCTGGCACCCATTCCATGGGTCCCAACTCTCCAGATTGAAGGGAATATTACTACAGCTATAACATGTACGGGAAACCTAGAGAACGGACACACTGTGAATACGAAAGTTTTCTAAAACTCAACGAATAGTCCCTCTCCTGGTGCTCCGGTTTGACTTTCCATCTGCTTTACTATCCACCTCCCAACTTGGAGATACAGCCCCTTTAACCTCTTGGTTCGCACAGGTTGCCAATTTGGGAGAGGATGAAAGGGAAGAGGCAGATCCAATGAGTGAGTAGCTGTTAGGCATTTGGACGGGCACATATCACTCTAACTTCCTGGCAGGAAGAAGAATTAACCAAAGTCTCAGCCACCCACCGGGAACCAGCATAGGTCCTGAACCAAAATGTTGGACTTGTGGTCAGTTCACCAAAAACGAGTTGAAAAATGGAGCTCAAGGGCACAGCAATTCACAATCTTGCCGAGTAATAAAGGACAACTATCGTCCAAAAATCTGTTAAGGGAAGGCAACGAGGCGGACGTGAAAGTGAGGCAGAATAGCAGGAAACAGATTTCAAGAGGTACGTTGGAATCGCCTTTAAAGCACAGGAAGAGGGTCACAACATCGACAATGATGCACTTGGCCAAAAAGGGCGTATGCGTTTTCTCCTGAATATATTCAGGAGAAAACGCATACGCCCTTTTTGGCCAAGCAAGCAAGCGGGCAATGCAAATCTGCACTACAAAGAAGTATCACTTCCCACCGGTCAAAAGGGACATCCACAAAATGTGTAAAAACCAGAAAGGCAAGACAGGCCCTGGAGAAGAGGGAGCCTTGTTATGCTGATGGGCGGGATGTAAATTGCCAACTGCCTCTCTGGAGGAGTACATTGTGTTCCCTAAAATAAGTAAAGAACAGAGCTACAGAGCCAAGGGCACTTCCAGTCTAGGGAATATACCTTGGGAAAACTGAAAATCAATAAGACAGAGCCACCCCAAAATTTAGGGCTGCACTGCTTACAAGGACCTCAACTTGGGTACACCTTAAATATCCCAGGAAATATAAAAATGGTTCAAAAAATTGTGGTACTTACGTACGATGGAATATCCCTCAGCCATGAAATCAATGTCATAAGACCAGTAGCAGCAAAATGGGTGGATTCAGGTACGATGATTCTATGTGAAATAAGTCACACAGAAAAAGAAACTTATCATAAGATATCACTTATGAAGATCCTGTAAACATGGCTACAATTGAACTGAGTTAGGAAAGAGAACAGTGTCTCACATTTAGAAAACACTCTTATGCCTGCTTAAGGGGGAAGGAGAGGTGGGGTGATGCATAAAACCAGAGTTTGATATAAGCACAGGTACCGTTCCAAAAACCAACTATGGAATACACAAGACCTACACCTTCCTCAGTGAAAGGGACTCAAAACCCCATATTTCCCGCAGAGGAATATATCTGACTAGTAAGAATCTTAAAACCTATGTATTGATATGTCTCCGTAAGGGAATCAAGTGTATGTAGACTGGAATAAACATGGCAGCGAGAATCAGCTCAAACCCACTATAAAAAGGAATTTCAAAAACAAAACAAAAAAACTGGGAAAATCTTTACAATTCCTTCAGGGTCTCTGATGAAACCTGGAATGACCCTATCTACAATGACAGTTGGATGTGGCATAAGGAGGGACACTTGGGACTGAGTCGATTGGTGAGATTGGTTGAGCAAATGCAGTCCCATTAAAGCACAAATGCCTGGCACCCATTCCATGGGTCCCAACTCTCCAGGTTGAAGGGAATATTACTACAGCTATAACATGTACGGGAAACCTAGAGAACGGACACACTGTGAATACGAAAGGTTTCTAAAACTCAACGAATAGTCCCTCTCCTGGTGCTCCGGTTTGACTTTCCATCTGCTTTACTATCCACCTCCCAACTTGGAGAGACAGCCCCTTTAACCTCCTGGTTCCCACAGGTTGCCAATTTGGGATAGGATGAAAGGGAAGAGGCAGATCCAATGAGTGAGTAGCTGTTAGGCATTTGGACGGGCACATATCACTCTAACTTCCCGGCAGGAAGAAGAATTAACCAAAGTCTCAGCCCCCCACCGGGAACCAGCATAGGTCCTGAACCAAAATGTTGGACTTGTGGTCAGCTCACAAAAAACGAGTTGAAAAATGGAGCTCAGGGGCACAGCAATTCACAAACTGGCCGAGTAATAAAGGACAACTATCGTCCAAAAATCTGTTGAGGGAAGGCAACGAGGCGGACTTGAAAGTGAGGCAGAATAGCAGGAAACAGATTTCAAGAGGTACTTTGGAATCGCCTTTAAAGCACAGGAAGAGGGGCACAACTTCGACAATGATGCACTTGGCCAAAAAGGGCGTATGCGTTTTCTCCTGAATATATTCAGGAGAAAACGCATACGCCCTTTTTGGCCAAGCAAGCAAGCGGGCAATGCAAATCTGCTCTACAAATAAGTATCACTTCCCAACGGTCAAAAGCGACATCCACAAAATGTGTAAAAACCAGAAAGGCAAGACAGGCCCTGGAGAACAGGGAGCCTTGTTATGCTGGTGGGCGAGATGTAAATTGCCAACTGCCTCTCTGGAGGAGTGCATTGTGTTCCCTAAAACAAGTAAACAACAGAGCTACAGAGCCAAGGGCACTTCCAGTCTAGGGAATATACCTTGGGAAAACTGAAAATCAATAAGACAGAGCCACCCCAAAGTTTAGGGCTGCACTGCTTACAAGGACCTCAACTTGGGAACACCTTAAATATCCCAGTAAATATAAAAATGGTTCAAAAAAATTGTGGTACTTACGTATGATGGAATATCCCTCAGCCATGAAATCAATGTCATAAGACCAGTAGCAGCAAAATGGGTGGATTCAGGTACGATGATTCTAAGTGAAATAAGTCACACAGAAAAAGAAACTTATCATAAGATATCACTTATGAAGATCCTGTAAACATGGCTACACTTGAACTGAGTTAGGAAAGAGAACAGTGTCTCACATTTAGAAAACACTCTTATGCCTGCTTAAGGGGTAAGGAGAGGTGTGGTGATGCATAAAACCAGAGTTTGATATAAGCACAGGTACCGTTCCAAAAATCAACTATGGAATAGACAAGACCTACACCGTCCTCAGTGAAAGGGACTCAAAACCCCATATTTCCCGCAGAGGAAAATATCTGACTAGTAAGAATCTTAAAACCTATGTATTGATATGTCTCCGTAAGGGAATCAAGTGTGTCTAGACTGCCATAAACATGGCAGCGAGAATCAGCTCAAACCCACTATAAAAAGGAATTTCAAAAACAAAACAAAAAAACTGGGAAATTCTTTACAATTCCTTCAGGGTCTCTGATGAAACCTGGAATGACCCTATCTACAATGACAGCTGGATGTGGCATAAGGAGGGACACTTGGGACTGAGACGATTGGTGAGATTGGGTGAGCAAATGCAGACCCTTTAAAGCACAAATGCCTGGCACTCATTCCATGGGTCCCAACTCTCCAGGTTGAAGGGAATATTACTACAGCTATAACATGTACGGGAAACCTAGAGAACGGACACACTGTGAATACGAAAGTTTTCTAAAACTCAACGAATAGTCCCTCTCCTGGTGCTCCGGTTTGACTTTCCACCTGCTTTACTATCAACCTCCCAAGTTGAAGAGACAGCCCCTTTAACCTCCTGGTTCGCACAAGTTTCCAATTTGGCAGAGGATGAAAGGGAAGAGGGAGAACCAATGAGAGAGTAGCTGTTAGGCATTTGGACGGGCACATATCACTGTAATTTCCCGGTAGGAAGAAGAATTATCCAAAGTCTCAGCCACCCACCGGGAACCAGTATAGGTCCTGAACCAAAATTTTGACTTGCGGTCAGCTCACCAAAAACGAGTTGAAAAATGGAGCTCAGGGTCACAGCAATTCACAAACTGGCCGAGTAATAAAGGACAACTATCGTCCAAAAATCTGTTGAGGGAAGGCAACGAGGCGGACTTGAAAGCGAGGCAGAATAGCAGGAAACAGATTTCAAGAGGTACGTTGGAATCGCTTTTAAAGCACAGGAAGAGGGGCACAGCTTCGACAATGATGCACTTGGCCAAAAAGGGCGTATGCGTTTTCTCCTGAATATATTCAGGAGAAAACGCATACGCCCATTTTTGCCAAGCAAGCAAGCGGGCAATGCAAATCTGCACTACAAAGAAGTATCACTTCCCACCGGTCAAAAGGGACATCCACAAAATGTGTAAAAACCAGAAAGGCAAGACAGGCCCTGGAGAACAGGGAGCCTTGTTATGCTGATGGGCGGGATGTAAATTGCCAACTGCCTCTCTGGAGGAGTACATTGTGTTCCCTAAAACAAGTAAAGAACAGAGCTACAGAGCCAAGGACACTTCCAGTCTAGGGAATATACCTTGGGAAAACTGAAAATCAATAAGACAGAGCCACTCCAAAATTTAGGGCAGCACTGCTTACAAGGACCTCAACTTGGGTACACCTTAAATATCCCAGGAAATATAAAAATGGTTCAAAAATTTGTGGTACTTATGTACGATGGAATATCCCACAGGCATCAAATCAATGTCATATGACCAGTAGCAGCAAAATGGGTGGATACAGGTACGATGATTCTAAGTGAAATAAGTCACACAGAAAAAGAAACTTATCATAAGATATCACTTATGAAGATCCTGTAAACATGGCTACACTTGAACTGAGTTAGGAAAGAGAACAGTGCCTCACATTTAGAAAACACTCTTATGCCTGCTTAAGGGGGAAGTAGAGGTGTGGTGATGCATAAAACCAGAGTTTGATATAAGCACAGGTACCGTTCCAAAAACCAACTATGGAATAGACAAGACCTACACCTTCCTCAGTGAAAGGGACTCAAAACCCCATATTTCCCGCAGAGGAATATATCTGACTAGTAAGAATCTTAAACCCTATGTATTGATATGTCTCCGTAAGGGAATCAAGTGTGTCTAGACTAGCATAAACATGGCAGCGAGAATCAGCTCAAACCCACTATAAAAAGGAATTTCAAAAACAAAACAAAAAAACTGGGAAATTCTTTACAATTCCTTCAGGGTCTCTGATGAAACCTGGAATGACCCTATCTACAATGACAGCTGGATGTGGCATAAGGAGGGACACTTGGGACTGAGACGATTGGTGAGATTGGGTGATCAAATGCAGACCCTTTAAAGCACAAATGCCTGGCACCCATTCCATGGGTCCCAACTCTCCAGGTTGAAGGGAATATTACTACAGCTATAACATGTACGGGAAACCTAGAGAACGGACACACTGTGAATACGAAAGGTTTCTAAAACTCAACGAATAGTCCCTCTCCTGCTGCTCCAGTTTGACTTTCCATCTGCTTTACTATCAACCTCCCAACTTGGAGAGACATCCCCTTTAACCTCCTGGTTCGCACAGGTTGCCAATTAGGCAGAGAATGAAAGGGAAGAGGGAGAACCAATTAGAGAGTAGCTGTTAGGCATTTGGACGGGCACATATCACTGTAATTTCCCGGCAGGAATAAGAATTAACCAAAGTCTCAGCCACCCACTGGGAACCAGTATAGGTCCTAAACCAAAATTTTGGTCTTGCGGTCAGCTCACCAAAAACGAGTTGAAAAATGGAGCTCAGGGGCACAGCAATTCACAAACTGGACGAGTAATAAAGGACAACTATCGTCCAAAATTCTGTTGAGGGAAGGCAACGAGGCGGACTTGAAAGCGAGGCAGAATAGCAGGAAACAGATTTCAAGAGGTACGTTGGAATCGCCTTTAAAGCACAGGAAGAAGGGCACAACTTCGACAATGATGCACTTGGCCAAAAAGGGCGTATGCGTTTTCTCCTGAATATACTCAGGAGAAAACGCATACGCCCTTTTTGGCCAAGCAAGCAAGCGGGCAATGCAAATCTGCACTACAAAGAAGTATCACTTCCCACCGGTCAAAAGGGACATCCACAAAATGTGTAAAAACCAGAAAGGCAAGACAGGCCCTGGAGAACAGGGAGCCTTGTTATGCTGATGGGCGGGATGTAAATTGCCAACTGCCTCTCTGGAGGAGTGCATTGTGTTCCCTAAAACAAGTAAACAACAGAGCTACAGCGCCAAGGGCACTTCCAGTCTAGGGAATGTACCTTGGGAAAACTGAAAATCAATAAGACAGAGCCACCCCTAAATTTAGGGCTGCACTGCTTACAAGGACCTCAACTTGGGTACACCTTAAATATCCCAGGAAATATAAAAATGGTTCAAAAAATTGTGGTACTTTCGTACGATGCAATACCCCTCAGCCATGAAATCAATGTCATAAGACCAGTAGCAGCAAAATGGGTGGATTCAGGTTCGATGATTCTAAGTGAAATAAGTGACACAGAAAAAGAAACTTATCATAAGATATCACTTATGAAGATTCTGTAAACATGGCTACACTTGAACTGAGTTAGGAAAGAGAACAGTGTCTCACATTTAGAAAACACTCTTATGCCTGCTTAAGGGGGAAGGAGAGGTGGGGTGATGCATAAAACCAGAGTTTGATATAAGCACAGGTACCGTTCCAAAAACCAACTATGGAATAGACAAGACCTAAACCTTCCTCAGTGAAAGGGACTCAAAACCCCATATTTCCTGCAGAGGAATATATCTGACTAGTAACAATCTTAAAACCTATGTATTGATATGTCTCCATAAGGGAATCAAGTGTGTCTAGACTGCCATAAACATGGCAGCGAGAATCAGCTCAAACCCACTCTAAAAAGGAATTTCAAAAACAAAACGAAAAACCTGGGAAATTCTTTACAATTCCTTCAGGGTCTCTGATGAAACCTGGAATGACCCTATCTACAATGACAGCTGGATGTGGCATAAGGCTGGACACTTGGGAATGAGAGGATTGGTGAGATTGGTTGAGCAAATGCAGACACTTTAAAGCACAAATGACTGGCACATATTCCATGGGTCCCAACTCTCCAGGTTGAAGGGAATATTACTACAGTTATAACATGTACGGGAAACATAGAGAACGGACACACTGTGAATACGAAAGTTTTCTAAAACTCAACGAATAGTCCCTCTCCTGGTGCTCCGGTTTGACTTTCCATGTGCTTTACTATGAACCTTTCAACATGGAGAGACTGCCCCTTTAACCTCCTGGTTCACACAGGGTGCCAATTTGCCAGAGGATGAAAGGGAAGAGGGAGAACCAATGAGAGAGTAGCTGTTAGGCATTTGGACGGGCACATATCACTGTAATTTCCCGGTAGGAAGAAGAATTATCCAAAGTCTCAGCCACCCACCGGGAACCAGTATAGGTCCTGAACCAAAATTTTGGACTTGCGGTCAGCTCACCAAAAACGAGTTGAAAAATGGAGCTCAGGGGCACAGCAATTCACAAACTGGCCGAGTAATAAAGGACAACTATCGTCCAAAAATCTGTTGAGGGAAGGCAACGAGGCAGACTTGAAAGCGAGGCAGAATAGCAGGAAACAGATTTCAAGAGGTACCTTGGAATCGCCTTTAAAGCACAGGAAGAGGGGCACAGCTTCGACAATGATGCACTTGGCCAAAAAGGGCGTATGCGTTTTCTCCTGAATATATTCAGGAGAAAACGCATACGCCCTTTTTTGCCAAGCAAGCAAGCGGGCAATGCAAATCTGCACTACAAAGAAGTATCACTTCCCACCGGTCAAAAGGGACATCCACAAAATGTGTAAAAACCAGAAAGGCAAGACAGGCCCTGGAGAACAGGGAGCCTTGTTATGCTGATGGGCGGGATGTAAATTGCCAACTGCCTCTCTGGAGGAGTGCATTGTGTTTCCTAAAACAAGTAAAGAACAGAGCTACAGAGCCAAGGACACTTCCAGTCTAGGGAATATACCTTGGGAAAACTGAAAATCAATAAGACAGAGCCACCCCAAAATTTAGGGCTGCACTGCTTACAAGGACCTCAACTTGGGTACACCTTAAATATCCCAGGAAATATAAAAATGGTTCAAAAAATTGTGGTACTTTCGTACGATGGAATACCCCTCAGCCATGAAATCAATGTCATAAGACCAGTAGCAGCAAAATGGGTGGATTCAGGTACGATGATTCTAAGTGAAATAAGTGACACAGAAAAAGAAACTTATCATAAGATATCACTTATGAAGATTCTGTAAACATGGCTACACTTGAACTGAGTTAGGAAAGAGAACAGTGTCTCACATTTAGAAAACACTCTTATGCCTGCTTAAGGGGGAAGGAGAGGTGGGGTGATGCATAAAACCAGAGTTTGCTATAAGCACAGGTACCGTTCCAAAAACCAACTATGGAATAGACAAGACCTAAACCTTCCTCAGTGAAAGGGACTCAAAACCCCATATTTCCTGCAGAGGAATATATCTGACTAGTAACAATCTTAAAACCTATGTATTGATATGTCTCCATAAGGGAATCAAGTGTGTCTAGACTGGCATAAACATGGCAGCGAGAATCAGCTCAAACCCACTCTAAAAAGGAATTTCAAAAACAAAACGAAAAACCTGGGAAATTCTTTACAATTCCTTCAGGGTCTCTGATGAATGCTGGAATGACCCTATCTACAATGACAGCTGGATGTGGCATAAGGCTGGACACTTGGGAATGAGAGGATTGGTGAGATTGGTTGAGCAAATGCAGACCCTTTAAAGCACAAATGACTGGCACATATTCCATGGGTCCCAACTCTCCAGGTTGAAGGGAATATTACTACAGTTATAACATGTACGGGAAACATAGAGAACGGACACACTGTGAATACGAAAGTTTTCTAAAACTCAACGAATAGCCCCTCTCCTGGTGCTCCGGTTTGACTTTCCATCTGCTTTACTATGAACCTTTCAACATGGAGAGACTGCCCCTTTAACCTCCTGGTTCACACAGGTTGCCAATTTGGCAGAGGATGAAAGGGAAGAGGGAGAACCAATGAGAGAGTAGCTGTTAGGCATTTGGACGGGCACATATCACTGTAATTTCCCGGCAGGAAGAAGAATTAACCAAAGTCTCAGCCACCCACCGGGAACCAGTATAGGTCCTGAACCAAAATTTTGGACTTGCGGTCAGCTCACCAAAAACGAGTTGAATAATGGAGCTCAGGGGCACAGCAATTCACAAACTGGCCGAGTAATAAAGGACAACTATCGTCCAAAAATCTGTTGAGGGAAGACAACGAGGCGGACTTGAAAGCGAGGCAGAATAGCAGGAAACAGATTTCAAGAGGTACGTTGCAATCGCCTTTAAAGCACAGGAAGAGGGGCACAACTTCGACAATGATGCACTTGGCCAAAAAGGGCGTATGCGTTTTCTCCTGAATATATTCAGGAGAAAACGCATACGCCCTTTTTGGCCAAGCAAGCAAGCGGGCAATGCAAATCTGCACTACAAAGAAGTATCACTTCCCACCGGTCAAAAGGGACATCCACAAAATGTGTAAAAACCAGAAAGGCAAGACAGGCCCTGGAGAACAGGGAGCCTTGTTATGCTGATGGGCGGGATGTAAATTGCCAACTGCCTCTCTGGAGGAGTGCATTGTGTTCCCTAAAACAATAAACAACAGAGCTACAGAGCCAAGGGCACTTCCAGTCTACGGAATATACCTTGGGAAAACTGAAAATCAATAAGACAGAGCCACCCCAAAATTTAGGGCTGCACTGCTTACAAGGACCTCAACTTGGGTACACCTTAAATATCCCAGGAATTATAAAAATGGTTCAAAATATTCTGGTACTTACGTACGATGGAATGTCCCTCAGCCATGAAATCAATGTCATAAGACCAGTAGCAGCAAAATGGGTGGATTCAGGTACGATGATTCTAAGTGAAATAAGTCACACAGAAAAAGAAACTTATCATAAGATATCACTTATGAAGATCCTGTAAACATGGCTACACTTGAACTGAGTTAGGAAAGAGAACAGTGTCAAACATTTAGAAAACACTCTTATGCCTGCTTAAGGGGGAAGGAGAGGTGGTGTGATGCATAAAACCAGAGTTTGATATAAGCACAGGTACCGTTCCAAAAACCAACTATGGAATAGACAAGACCTACACCTTCCTCAGTGAAAGGGACTCAAAACCCCATATTTCCCGCAGAGGAATATATCTGACTAGTAAGAATCTTAAAATCTATGTATTGATATGTCTCCGTAAGGGAATCAAGTGTGTCTAGACTGGCATAAACATGGCAGCGAGAATCAGCTCAAACCCACTATAAAAAGGAATTTCAAAAACAAAACAAAAAAACTGGGAAATTCTTTACAATTCCTTCAGGGTCTCTGATGAACCCTGGAATGACCCTATCTACAATGACAGTTGGATGTGGCATAAGGAGGGACACTTGGGAATGAGACGATTGGTGAGATTGGGTGAGCAAATGCAGTCCTATTAAAGCACAAATGCCTGGCACCCATTCCATGGGTCCCAACTCTCCAGGTTGAAGGGAATATTACTACAGCTATAACATGTACGGGAAACCTAGAGAACGGACACACTGTGAATACGAAAGTTTTCTAAAACTCAACGAATAGTCCCTCTCCTGGTGCTCCGGTTTGACTTTCCATCTGCTTTACTATCCACCTCCCAACTTGGAGAGACAGCCCCTTTAACCTCTTGGTTCGCACAGGTTGCCAATTTGGGAGAGGATGAAAGGGAAGAGGCAGATCCAATGAGTGAGTAGCTGTTAGGCATTTGGACGGGCACATATCACTCTAACTTCCTGGCAGGAAGAAGAATTAACCAAAGTCTCAGCCACCCACCGGGAACCAGCATAGGTCCTGAACCAAAATGTTGGACTTGTGGTCAGTTCACCAAAAACGAGTTGAAAAATGGAGCTCAAGGGCACAGCAATTCACAATCTTGCCGAGTAATAAAGGACAACTATCGTCCAAAAATCTGTTAAGGGAAGGCAACGAGGCGGACGTGAAAGTGAGGCAGAATAGCAGGAAACAGATTTCAAGAGGTACGTTGGAATCGCCTTTAAAGCACAGGGAGAGGGTCACAACATCGACAATGATGCACTTGGCCAAAAAGGGCGTATGCGTTTTCTCCTGAATATATTCAGGAGAAAACGCATACGCCCTTTTTGGCCAAGCAAGCAAGCGGGCAATGCAAATCTGCACTACAAAGAAGTATCACTTCCCACCGGTCAAAAGGGACATCCACAAAATGTGTAAAAACCAGAAAGGCAAGACAGGCCCTGGAGAAGAGGGAGCCTTGTTATGCTGATGGGCGGGATGTAAATTGCCAACTGCCTCTCTGGAGGAGTACACTGTGTTCCCTAAAATAAGTAAAGAACAGAGCTACAGAGCCAAGGGCACTTCCAGTCTACGGAATATACCTTGGGAAAACTGAAAATCAATAAGACAGAGCCACCCCAAAATTTAGGGCTGCACTGCTTACAAGGACCTCAACTTGGGTACACCTTAAATATCCCAGGAAATATAAAAATGGTTCAAAAAATTGTGGTACTTACATACGATGGAATATCCCTCAGCCATGAAATCAATGTCATAAGACCAGTAGCAGCAAAATGGGTGGATTCAGGTACAATGATTCTAAGTGAAATAAGTCACACAGAAAAAGAAACTTATCATAAGATATCACTTATGAAGATCCTGTAAACATGGCTACAATTGAACTGAGTTAGGAAAGAGAACAGTGTCTCACATTTAGAAAACACTCTTATGCCTGCTTAAGGGGGAAGGAGAGGTGGGGTGATGCATAAAACCAGAGTTTGATATAAGCACAGGTACCGTTCCAAAAACCAACTATGGAATACACAAGACCTACACCTTCCTCAGTGAAAGGGACTCAAAACCCCATATTTCCCGCAGAGGAATATATCTGACTAGTAAGAATCTTAAAACCTATGTATTGATATGTCTCCGTAAGGGAATCAAGTGTATCTAGACTGGCATAAACATGGCAGCGAGAATCAGCTCAAACCCACTATAAAAAGGAATTTCAAAAACAAAACAAAAAAACTGGGAAATTCTTTACAATTCCTTCAGGGTCTCTGATGAAACCTGGAATGACCCTATCTACAATGACAGTTGGATGTGGCATAAGGAGGGACACTTGGGACTGAGACGATTGGTGAGATTGGTTGAGCAAATGCAGTCCCATTAAAGCACAAATGCCTGGCACCCATTCCATGGGTCCCAACTCTCCAGGTTGAAGGGAATATTACTACAGCTATAACATGTACGGGAAACCTAGAGAACAGACACACTGTGAATACGAAAGGTTTCTAAAACTCAACGAATAGTCCCTCTCCTGGTGCTCCGGTTTGACTTTCCATCTGCTTTACTATCCACCTCCCAACCTGGAGAGACAGCCCCTTTAACCTCCTGGTTCCCACAGGTTGCCAATTTGGGATAGGATGAAAGGGAATAGGCAGATCCAATGAGTGAGTAGCTGTTAGGCATTTGGACGGGCACATATCACTCTAACTTCCCGGCAGGAAGAAGAATTAACCAAAGTCTCAGCCCCCCACCGGGAACCAGCATAGGTCCTGAACCAAAATGTTGGACTTGTGGTCAGCTCACCAAAAACGAGTTGAAAAATGGAGCTCAGGGGCACAGCAATTCACAAACTGGCCGAGTAATAAAGGACAACTATCGTCCAAAAATCTGTTGAGGGAAGGCAACGAGGCGGACTTGAAAGCGAGGCAGAATAGCAGGAAACAGATTTCAAGAGGTACCTTCGAATCGCCTTTAAAGCACAGGAAGAGGGGCACAACTTCGACAATGATGCACTTGGCTAAAAAGGGCGTATGCGTATCCACCTTAATATATTCACGAGAAAACGCATTCGCATTTTTTGGCCAAGCAAGCAAGCGGGCAATGCAAATCTGCACTACAAAGAAGTATCACTTCCCACCGGTCAAAAGGGACATCCACAAAATGTGTAAAAACCAGAAAGGCAAGACAGGTCCTGGAGAACAGGGAGCCTTGTTATGCTGATGGGCGGGATGTAAATTGCCAACTGCCTCTGTGGAGGAGTGCATTGTGTTCCCTAAAACAAGTAAAGAACAGAGCTACAGAGCCAAGGGCACTTCCAGTCTAGGGAATATACCTTGGGAAATCTGAAAATCAATAAGACAGAGCCACTGCAAAATATAGGGCTGCACTGCTTACAAGGACCTCAACTTGGGTACACCTTAAATATCCCAGGAAATATAAAAATGGTTCAAAAAATTGTGGTACTTACGTACGATGGAATATCCCTCAGCCATGAAATCAATGTCATAAGACCATTAGCAGCAAAATGGGTGGATTCAGGTACGATGATTCTAAGTGAAATAAGTCACACAGAAAAAGAAACTTATCATAAGATATCACTTATGAAGATCCTGTAAACATGGCTACACTTGAACTGAGTTAGGAAAGAGAACAGTGTCTCACATTTAGAAAACACTCTTATTCCTGCTTAAGGGGGAAGGAGAGGTGGGGTGATGCATAAAACCAGAGTTTGATATAAGCACAGGTACCGTTCCAAAAACTAACTATGGAAGAGACAAGACCTACACCTTCCTCAGTGAAAGGGACTCAAAACCCCATATTTCCCGCAGAGGAATATATCTGACTAGTAAGAATCTTAAAACCTATGTATTGATATTTCTCCGTAAGGGAATCAAGTGTGTCTAGACTGGCATAAACATGGCAGCGAGAATCAGCTCAAACCCACTATAAAAAGGAATTTCAAAAACAAAACAAAAAAACTGGGAAATTCTTTACAATTCCTTCAGGGTCTCTGATGAAACCTGGAATGACCCTATCTACAACGACAGCTGGATGTGGCATAAGGCTGGACACTTGGGACTGAGAGGATTGGTGAGATTGGGTGATCAAATGCAGACCCTTTAAAGCAATAATGCATGGCACACATTCCATGGGTCCCAACTCTCCAGGTTGAAGGGAATATTACTACAGTTATAACATGTACGGGAAACCTAGAGAACGGAAACACTGTGAATACGAAAGGTTTCTAAAACTCAACGAATAGTCCCTCTCCTGGTGCTCCGGTTTGACTTTCCATCCGCTTTACTATCAACCTCCCAACTTGGAGAGACAGCCCCTTTAACCTCCTGGTTCGCACAGGTTGCCAATTTGGCAGAGGATGAAAGGGAAGAGGGAGAACCAATGAGAGAGTAGCTGTTAGGCATTTGAACGGGCACATATCACTGTAATTTACCGGCAGGAAGAAGAATTAACCAAAGTCTCAGCCCCCGACCGGGAACCAGCATAGGTCCTGAACCAAAATTTCTGACTTGCGGTCAGCTCACCAAAAACGAGTTGAAAAATGGAGCTCAGGGGCACAGCAATTCACAAACTGGCCGAGTAATAAAGGACAACTATCGTCCAAAAATCTGTTGAGGGAAGGCAACGAGGCGGACTTGAAAGCGAGGCAGAATAGCAGGAAACAGATTTCAAGAGGTACCTTCGAATCGCCTTTAAAGCACAGGAAGAGGGGCACAACTTCGACAATGATGCACTTGGCTAAAAAGGGCGTATGCGTATGCACCTTAATATATTCAGGAGAAAACGCATACGCCTTTTTTGGCCAAGCAAGCAAGCGGGAAATGCAAATCTGCACTACAAAGAAGTATCACTTCCCACCGGTCAAAAGGGACATCCACAAAATGTGTAAAAACCAGAAAGGCAAGACAGGCCCTGGAGAACAGGGAGCCTTGTTGTGCTGATGGGCGGCATGTAAATTGCCAACTGCCTCTCTGGTGGAGTACATTGTGCTCCCTAAAACAAATAAAGAACAGAGCTACAGAGTCAAGGGCACATCCAATCTAGGGAATATACCTTGGGAAAACTGAAAATCAATAAGACAGAGCCACCCCAAAATTTTGGGCTGCACTGCTTACAAGGACCTCAACTTGGGTACACCTTAAATATCCCAGGAAATATAAAAATGGTTCAAAAAATTGTGGTACTTACGTACGATGGAATATCCCTCAGCCATGAAATCAATGTCATAAGACCAGTAGCAGCAAAATGGGTGGATTCAGGTACGATGATTCTAAGTGAAATAAGTCACACAGAAAAAGAAACTTATCATAAGATATCACTTATGAAGATCCTGTAAACATGGCTACACTTGAACTGAGTTAGGAAAGAGAACAGTGTCTCACATTTAGAAAACACTCTTATGCCTGCTTAAGGGGTAAGGAGAGGTGTGGTGATGCATAAAACCAGAGTTTGATATAAGCACAGGTACCGTTCCAAAAATCAACTATGGAATAGACAATACCTACACCTTCCTCAGTGAAAGGGACTCAAAACCCCATATTTCCAACAGAGGAATATATCTGACTAGTAAGAATCTTAAAACCTATGTATTGATAAGTCTCCGTAAGGGAATCAAGTGTGTCTAGACTGGCATAAACATGGCAGCGAGAATCAGCTCAAACCCACTTTTAAAAAGAATTTCAAAAACAAAACATAAAAACTGGGAAATTCTTTACAATTCCTTCAGGGTCTCTGATGAAACCTGGAATGACCCTATCTACAACGAAAGCTGTATGTGGCATAAGGAGGGACACTTGGGAATGAGACGATTGGAGAGATTGGGTGAGCAAATGCAGACCCTTTAAAGCAATAATGCATGGCACCCATTCCATGGGAACCAACTCTCCAGGTTGAAGGAAATATTACTACAGCTATAACATGTACGGGAAACCTAGAGAACGGACACACTGTGAATACGAAAAGTTTCTAAAACTCAAAGAATAGTCCCTCTCCTGGTGCTCTGGTTTGACTTTCCATCTGCTTTACTATCAATCTCCCAAGTTGGAGAGACAGCCCCTTTAACCTCCTGGTTCTCACAGGTTTCCAATTTGGTAGAGAATGAAAGGGAAGAGGGAGAACCAATGAGAGAGTAGCTGTTAGGCATTTGGACGGGCACATATCACTCTAACTTCCCGGCAGGAAGAAGAAGTAACCAAAGTCTCAGCCCCCCACCGGGAACCAGCATAGGTCGTGAACCAAAATTTTGGACTTGCGGTCAGCTCACAAAAACGACTTGAAAAATGGAGCTCAGGGGCACAGCAATTCACAAACTGGCCGAGTAATAAAGGACAACTATCGTCCAAAAATCTGTTGAGGGAAGGCAACGAGGCCGACCTGAAAGCGAGGCAGAATAGCAGGAAACAGATTTCAAGAGGTACGTTGGAATCACATTTAAAGCACAGGAAGAGGGGCACAACTTCGACAATGATGCACTTTGCCAAAAAGAGCGTATGCGTTTTCCCCTGAATATATTCAGGAGAAAACGCATACGCCCTTATGGGCCAAGCAAGCAAGCGGGCAATGCAAATCTGCACTACAAAGAAGTATCACTTCCCACCGGTCAAAAGGGACTTCCACAAAATATGTAAAAACCAGAAAGGCAAGACAGGCCCTGGAGAACAGGGAGCCTTGTTATGCTGATGGGCGGGATGTAAATTGCCAACTGCCTCTCTGGAGGAGTGCATTGTGTTCCCTAAAACAAGTAAAGAACAGAGCTACAGAGCCAAGGGCACTTCCAGTCTTCGGAATATACATTGGGAAAACTGAAAATCAATAAGACAGAGCCACCCCAAAATTTAGGGCTGCACTGCTTACAAGGACCTCAACTTGGATACACCTTAAGTATCCCAGGAAATATAAAAATGGTTCAAAAAATTGTGGTACTTACGTACGATGGAATATCCCTCAGCCATGAAATCAATGTCATAAGACCAGTAGCAGCAAAATGGGTGGATTCAGGTACGATGATTCTAAGTGAAATAAGTCACACAGAAAAAGAAACTTATCATAAGATATCACTTATGAAGATCCTATAAACATGGCTACACTTGAACTGAGTTAGGAAAGAGAACAGTGTCTCACATTTAGAAAACACTCTTATGCCAGCTTAAGGGGGAAGGAGAGGTGGGGTGATGCATAAAACCAGAGTTTGATATAAGCACAGGTACCATTCCAAAAACCAACTATGGAATAGACAAGACCTACACCTTCCTCAGTGAAAGGGACTCAAAACACCATATTTCCCGCAGCGGAATATATCTGACTACTAATAATCTTAAAACCTATATATTGATATGTCTCCGTAAGGGAATCAAGTGTGTCTAGACTGGCATAAACATGGCAGTGAGAATAAGCTCAAACCCACTATAAAAAGGAATTTCAAAAACAAAACAAAAAAACTGGGAAATTCTTTACAATTCCTTCAGGGTCTCTGATGAAATCTGGAATGACCCTATCTACAACGACAGCTTGATATGGCATAAGGAGGGACACTTGGGATTGAGACGATTGGTGAGATTGGGTGAGCAAATGCAGACCCTTTAAAGCACAAATGCTTGGCACCCATTCCATGAGTCCCACCTCTCCAGGTTGAAGGGAATATTACTACAGCTATAACATGTACGGGAAACCTAGAGAACGGACACACTGTGAATACGAAAGGTTTCTAAAACTCAACGAATAGCCCCTATCCTGGTGTTCCGGTTTGACTTTCCATCTGCTTTACTATCAACCTCCCAACTTGGAGAGACAGCCCCTTTAAACTACTGGTTCGCACAGGTTGCCAATTTGGCAGAGGATGAAAGGGAAGAGGGAGAACCAATGAGAGAGTAGCTGTAAGGCATTTGGACGGGCACATATCACTGTAATTTCCCGGCAGGAAGAAGAATTAACCAAAGTCTCAGCCACCCACCGGGAACCATTATAGGTCCTGAAACAAAATTTTGGACTTGCGGTCAGCTCACCAAAAACGAGTTGAAAAATGGAGCACAGGGGCACAGCAATTCACAAACTGGCCGAGTAATAAAGGACAACTATCGTCCAAAAATCTGTTGAGGAAAGGCAAGGAGGCAGACTTGAAATCGAGGCAGAATAGCAGGAAACAGATTTCAAGAGGTACATTGGAATCGCCTTTAAAGCACAGGAAGAGGGGCACAACTTCGACAATGATGCACTTGGCCAAAAAGGGCGTATGCGTTTTCTCCTGAATATATTCAGGAGAAAACGCATACGCCCTTTTTGGCCAAGCAAGCAAGCGGGCAATGCAAATCTGCACTACAAAGAAGTATCACTTCCCACCGGTCAAAAGGGACATCCACAAAATGTGTAAAAACCAGAAAGGCAAGACAGGCCCTGGAGAACAGGGAGCCTTGTTATGCTGATGGGCGGGATGTAAATTGCCAACTGCCTCTCTGGAGGAGTGCATTGTGTTCCCTAAAACAAGTAAACAACAGAGCTACAGAGCCAAGGGCACTTCCAGTCTAGGGAATATACCTTGGGAAAACTGAAAATCAATAAGACAGAGCCACCCCAAAATTTACGGCTGCACTGCTTACAAGAACCTCAACTTTGATACACCTTAAGTATCCCAGGAAATATAAAAAAGGTTCAAAAAATTGTGGTACTTACTTACGATGGAATATCCCTCAGCCATGAAATCAATGTCATAAGACCAGTAGTAGCAAAATGGGTGGATTCAGGTTCGGGGATTCTAAGTGAAATAAGTCACACAGAAAAAGAAACATATCATAAGATATCACTTAAGAAGATCCTATAAACATGGCTACACTTGAACTGAGTTAGGAAAGAGAACAGTGTCTCATATTTAGAAAACACACTTATGCCTGCTTAAGGGGGAAGGAGAGGTGGGGTGATGCATAAAACCAGAGTTTGATATAAGCACAGGTACCGTTCCAAAAACCAACTATGGAATAGACAAGACCTACACATTCCTCAGTGAAAGGGACTCAAAACCCCATATTTCCCACAGAGGAATATATCAGACTAGGAAGAATCTTAAAACCTATGTATTGATATGTCTCCGTAAGGGAATCAAGTGTGTCTAGACTGGCATAAATATGGCAGCGGGAATCAGCTCAAGCCCACTATAAAAAGGAATTTCAAAAACAAAATAAAAAAACTGGGATATTCTTTACAATTCCTTCAGGGTCTCTGATGAAACCTGGAATGACCCTATCTACAACGACAGCTGGATGTGGCATAAGGAGGGACACTTGGGACTGAGACGATTGGTGAGATTGGGTGAGCAAATGCAGACCCTTTAAAGCACAAATTCCTGGCACCCATTTCATGGGTCCCAACTCTCCAGGTTGAAGGGAATATTACTACAGTTATAACATGTACGGGAAACCTAGAGAACGGACACACTGTGAATATGAAAGGTTTCTAAACTCAACGAATAGTCCCTCTCCTGGTGCTCCGGTTTGACTTTCCATCTGCTTTACTATCAACCTCCCAACTTGGAGAGACAGCCCCTTTAACCTCCTGGTTCGCACAGGTTGCCAATTTGGCAGAGGATGAAAGGGAAGAGGGAGAACCAATGAGAGAGTAGCTGTTAGG
This sequence comes from Hyperoodon ampullatus, assembly GCF_949752795.1. Classification (NCBI taxonomy): domain Eukaryota; kingdom Metazoa; phylum Chordata; class Mammalia; order Artiodactyla; family Ziphiidae; genus Hyperoodon; species Hyperoodon ampullatus. The sequence goes on along the minus strand of NW_027640403.1, from coordinate 81,916 downwards.
CATTTGGACAGGCACATATCACTGTAATTTCCAGGCAGGAAGAAGAATTAACCAAAGTCTCAGCCACCCACCGGGAACCAGTAGAGGTCCTGAAGCAAAATTTTGGACTTGCGGTCAGCTCACCAAAAACGAGTTGAAAAATGGAGCTCAGGGGCACAGCAATTCACAAACTGGCCGAGTAATAAAGGACAACTATCGTCCAAAAATGTGTTGAGGAAAGGCAACGAGGTGTACTTGACTGCGAGTCAGAATAGCAGGAAACAGATTTCAAGATGTACGTTGGAATCGCCTTTAAAGCACAGGAAGAGGGGCACAACTTCGACAATGATGCAATTGGCCAAAAAGTGTGTATTCATTTTCTCCTGAATATATTCAGGAGAAAAGGCATACACCCTTTTTGGCCAAGCAAGCAAGCGGGCAATGCAAATCTGCACTACAAAGAAGTATCACTTCCCACCGGTCAAAAGGGACATCCACAAAATGTGTAAAAACCAGAAAGGCAAGACAGGCCCTGGAGAACTGGGAGCCTTGTTATGCTGATGGGCGGGATGTAAATTGCCAACTGCCTCTCTGGAGGAGTGCATTGTGTTCCCTAAAAGAAGTAAACAACAGAGCTACAGAGCCAAGGGCACTTCCAGTCTAGGGAATATACCTTGGGAAAACTGAAAATCAATAAGACAGAGCCACACCAAAATTTAGGGCTGCACTGCTTACAAGGACCTCAACTTTGATACACCTTAAGTATCCCAGGAAATACAAAAACGGTTCAAAAAATTGTGGTACATACGTACGATGGAATATCCCTCAGCCATGAAATCAATGTCATAAGACCAGTAGCAGCAAAATGGGTGGATTCAGGTACGATGATTCTAAGTGAAATAAGTCACACAGAAAAAGAAACTTATCATAAGATATCACTTATGAAGATCCTATAAACATGGCTACACTTGAACTGAGTTAGGAAAGAGAACAGAGTCTCACATTTAGAAAACACTCTTATGCCTGCTTAAGGGGGAAGGAGAGATGGGGTGATGCATAAAACCAGAATTTGATATAAGCACAAGTACCATTCCAAAAACCTACTATGGAATACACAAGACCTACACCTTCCTCAGTGAAAGGGACTCAAAACCCCATATTTCCCGCAGAGGAATATATCTGACTAGTAAGAATCTAAAAACATATGTATTGATATGTCTCCGTAAGGGAATCAAGTGTGTCTAGACTGGCATAAACATGGCAATGAGAATCAGCTCAAACCCACTATAAAAAGGATTTTCAAAAACAAACAGAAAAACTGGGAAATTCTTTACAATTCCTTCAGGGTCCCTGTTGAAACCTGGAATGACCCTATCTACAACGACAGCTGGATGTGGCATAAGGAAGGACACTTGGGACTGAGAGGTTTGGTGAGATTGGGTGAGCAAATGCAGACCCTTTAAATCACAAATGCCTGGCACCCATTCCATGGGTCCCAACTCTCCAGGTTGAAGGGAATATTACTACAGCTATAACATGTACGGGAAACCTAGAGAACGGACACACTGTGAATATGAAAGGTTTCTAAAACTCAACGAATAGTCCCTCTCCTGGTGCTCCGGTTTGACTTTTCATCTGCTTTACTATCAACCTCCCAACTTGGAGAGACAGCCCCTTTAACCTCCTGGTTCACACAGGTTGCCAATTTGGCAGAGGATGAAAGGGAAGAGGGAGAACCAATGAGAGAGTAGCTGTTAGGCATTTGGACGGGCACATATCACTCTAATTTCCCGGCAGGAAGAAGAATTAACCAAAGTCTCAGCCACCCACCTGGAACCAGTATAGGTCCTGAACCAAAATTTTGGACTTGCGGTCAGCTCACCAAAAACGAGTTGAAAAATGGAGCTCAGGGGCACAGCAATTCACAAACTGGCCGAGTAATAAGGGACAACTATCGTCCAAAAATCTGTTGAGGGAAGGCAACGAGGCGGACTTGAATGCGAGTCAGAATAGCAGGAAACAGATTTCAAGATGTACGTTGGAATCGCCTTTAAAGCACAGGAAGAGGGGCACAACTTCGACAATGATGCAATTGGCCAAAAAGTGTGTATTCATTTTCTCCTGAATATATTCAGGAGAAAACGCATACGCCCTTTTTGGCCAAGCAAGCAAGCGGGCAATGCAAATCTGCACTACAAAGAAGTATCACTTCCCACCGGTCAAAAGGGACATCCACAAAATGTGTAAAAACCAGAAAGGCAAGACAGGCCCTGGAGAACAGGGAGCCTTGTTATGCTGATGGGCGGGATGTAAATTGCCAACTGCCTCTCTGGAGGAGTGCATTGTGTTCCCTAAAACAAGTAAAGAACAGAGCTACAGAGCCAAGGGCACTTCCAGTCTAGGGAATATACCTTGGGAAAACTGAAAATCAATAAGACAGAGCCACCCCAAAATTTAGGGCTGCATTACTTACAAGGACCTCAACTTGGATACACATTAAGTATCCCAGGAAATATAAAAATGGTTCAAAAAATTGTGGTACTTACGTACGATGGAATATCCCTCAGCCATGAAATCAATATCATAAGACCAGTAGCAGCAAAATGGGTGGATTCAGGTATGATGATTCTAAGTGAAATAAGTCACACAGAAAAAGAAACTTATCATAAGATATCACTTATGAAGATCCTATAAACATGGTTACACTTGAACTGAGTTAGGAAAGAGAACAGTGTCTCACATTTAGAAAACACTCTTATGCCTGCTTAAGGGGGAAGGAGAGGTGGGGTGATGCATAAAACTAGAGTTTGATATAAGCACAGGTACCGTTCCAAAACCAACTATGGAATAGACAAGACCGACACATTCCTCAGTGAAAGGGACTCAAAACCCCATATTTCCCGCAGAGGAATATATGTGACTATTAAGAATATTAAAACCTATGTATTGATATGTCTCTGAAAGGGAAACAAGTGTGTCTAGACTGTCATAAACATGGCAGCGAGAATCAGCTCAAACCCACTATAAAAAGGAATTTCAAAAACAAAACAAAAAAACTGGGAAATTCTTTACAATTCCTTCAGGGTCTCTGATGAAACCTGGAATGACCCTATCTACAACGACAGCTGGATGTGGCATAAGGCTGGACACTTGGGACTGAGAGGATTGGTGAGATTGGGTGAGCAAATGTAGACCCTTTAAAGCACAAATGCTTGACACCAATTCCATGAGTCCCAACTCTCCAAGTTGAAGGGAATATTACTACAGTTATAACATGTACAGGAAACCTAGAGAACGGACACACTGTGAATACGAAAGGTTTCTAAAACTCAACGAATAGCCCCTATCCTGCTGCCCCGGTTTGACTTTCCATCTGCTTTACTATCAACCTCCCAACTTGGAGAGACAGCACCTTTAACCTCCTAGTTCACACAGGTTGCCAATTTGGCAGTGGATGAAAGGGATGAGGGAGAACCAATGAGAGAGTAGCTGTTAGGCATTTGGACGGGCACATATCACTGTAATTTCCCGGCAGGAAGAAGAATTTACCAAAGTCTCAGCCACCCACCGGGAACCAGTATAGGTCCTGAACCAAAATTTTGGACTTGCGGTCAGCTCACCAAAAACGAGCTGAAAAATGGAGCTCAGGGGCACAGCAATTCACAAACTGGCCGAGTAATAAAGGACAACTATCGTCCAAAAATCTGTTGAGGGAAGGCAACGAGGCGGACTTGAAAGCGAGGCAGAATAGCATGAAACAGATTTCAAGAGGTACGTTGGAATCGCCTTTAAAGCACAGGAAGAGGGGCACAACCTTGACAATGATGCCCTTGGCCAAAAAGGGCGTATGCCTTTTCTCCTGAATATATTCAGGAGAAAACGCATACGCCCTTTTTGGCCAAGCAAGCAAGCGGGCAATGCAAATCTGCACTACAAAGAAGTATCACTTCCCACCGGTCAAAAGGGACATCCACAAAATGTGTAAAAACCAGAAAGGCAAGAGGGTCCCTGGAGAACAGGGAGCCTTGTTATGCTGATGGGCGGGATGTAAATTGCCAACTGCCTCTCTGGAGGAGTGCATTGTGTTCCCTAAAACAAGTAAAGAACAGAGCTACAGAGCCAAGGGCACTTCCAGTCTAGGGAATATACCTTGGGAAAACTGAAAATCAATAAGACAGAGCCACCCCAATATTTAGGGCTGCACTGCTTACAAGGACCTCAACTTGGGTACACCTTAAATATCCCTGGAAATATAAAAATGGTTCAAAAAATTGTGGTACTTACGTACAATGGAATATCCCTCAGCCATGAAATCAATGTCATAAGACCAGTAGCAGCAAAATGCCTGGATTCAGGTACGATGATTCTAAGTGAAATAAGTCACACAGAAAAAGAAACTTATCATAAGATATCACTTATGAAGATCCTGTAAACATGGCTACACTTGAACTGAGTTAGGAAAGAGAACAGTGTCTCACATTTAGAAAACACTCTTATGCCTGCTTAAGGGGGAAGGAGAGGTGGGGTGATGCATAAAACATGAGTTTGACATAAGCACACGTACCGTTCCAAAACCATCTATGGAATAGACAAGACCTACACCTTCCTCAGTGAAAGGGACTTAAAACACCATATTTCCCACAAAGGAATATATCTGACTAGTAAGAATCTAAAAACCTATGTATTGATATGTCTCCATAAGGGAATCAAGTGTGTCTACACTGGCATAAAGATGGCAGCGAGAATCAGCTCAAACCCATTATAAAAAGGAATTTCAAAAACAAAACAAGAAAACTGGGAAATTCTTTACAATTCCTTCAGGGTCTCTGATGAAACCTGGAATGACCGTATCTACAACGACAGCTGGATGTGGCATAAGGAGGTACACTTGGGACTGAGACGATTTGTGAGATTGGGTGAGCAAATGCAGACCCTTTAAAGCACAAATGCCTGGCACCCATTCCATGGGTCCCAACTCTCCAGGTTGAAGGGAATATTACTACAGCTATAACATGTACGGGAAATCTAGAGAACGGACACACTGTGAATACGAAAGGTTTCTAAAACTCAACGAATAGTCCCTCTCCTGGTGCTCCGGTTTGACTTTCCATCTGCTTTACTATCAACCTCCCAACTTGGAGAGACAGCCCCTTTAACCTCCTGGTTCGCACAGGTTTCCAATTTGGCAGAGGATGAAAGGGAAGAGGGAGAACTAATGAGAGAGTAGCTGTTAGGCATTTGGACGGGCACATATCACTGTAATTTCCCGGCAGGAAGAAGAATTAACCAAAGTCTCAGCCACCCACCAGGAACCAGTATAGGTCCTGAACCAAAATTTTGGACTTGCGGTCAGCTTACCAAAAACGAGTTGAAAAATGGAGCTCAGGGGCACAGCAATTCATAAACTGGCCGAGTAATAAAGGACAACTATCGTCCAAAAATCTGTTGAGGGAAGGAAAGGAGGTGGACTTGAAAGCGAGGCAGAATAGCAGGAAACAGATTTCAAGAGGTACGTTGGAATCGCCTTTAAAGCACAGGAAGAGGGGCACAACTTCGACAATGATGCCGTTGGCCAAAAAGGGCGTATGCGTTTTCTCCGGAATATATTCAGGAGAAAACGCATACGCCCTTTTTGGCCAAGCAAGCAAGCGGGCAATGCAAATCTGCACTAAAAAGAAGTATCACTTCCCACCGGTCAAAAGGGACATAGACAAAAATGTGTAAAAACCAGAAAGGCAAGACAGGCCCTGGAGAACAGGGAGCCTTGTTATGCTGATAAGGGATGTAAATTGCCAAGTGCCTCTCTGGAGGAGTGCATTGTGTTCCCTAAAACAAGTAAACAACAGAGCTACAGAGCCAAGGGCACTTCCAGTCTAGGGAATATACCTTGGGAAAACTGAAAATCAATAAGACAGAGCCACCCCAAAATTTAGGGCTGCACTGCTTACAAGGACCTCAACTTGGGTACACCTTAAATATCCCAGGAAATATAAAAATGGTTCAAAAAATTGTGGTACTTACGTACGATGGAATATCCCTCAGCCATGAAATCAATGTCATAAGACCAGTAGCAGCAAAATGGGTGGATTCAGGTACGATGATTCTAAGTGAAATAAGTCACACAGAAAAAGAAACTTATCATAAGATATCACTTATGAAGATCCTGTAACATGGCTACACTTGAACTGAGTTAGGAAAGAGAACAGTGTCTCACATTTAGAAAACACTCTTATGCCTGCTTAAGGGGGAAGGAGAGGTGGGGTGATGCATAAAACCAGACTTTGATATAAGCACAGGTACCGTTCCAAAAACCAACTATGGAATAGACAAGACCAACACCTTCCTCAGTGAAAGGGACTCAAAACCCCATATTTCCCGCAGAGGAATATATCTGACTAGTAAGAATCTTAAAACCTATGTATTGATATGTCTCCGTAAGGGAATCAAGTGTGTCTAGACTGGCATAAACATGGCAGCGAGAATCAGCTCAAACCCACTATAAAAAGGAATTTCAAAAACAAAACAAAAAAACTGCGAAATTCTTCAAAATTCCTTCAGGGTCTCTGATGAAACCTGGAATGACCCTATCTACAATGACAGCTGCATGTGGCATAAAGAGGGACACTTGGGACTGAGACAATTGGTGAGATTGAGTGCGCAAATGCAGACCCTTTAAAGCACAAATGCCTGGCACCCATTCCATGGGTCCCAACTCTCCAGGTTGAAGGGAATATTACTACAGCTATAACATGTACGGGAAACATAGAGAATGGACACACTGTGAATACGAAAGGTTTCTAAAACTCAACGAATAGTCCCTCTCCTGGTGCTCCGGTTTGACTTTCCATCTGCTTTACTATCAACCTCCCAACTTGGAGAGACAGCCCCTTTAACCTCCTGGTTCGCACAGGTTGCCAATTTGTCAGAGGATGAAAGGGAAGAGGGAGAACCAATGAGAGAGTAGCTGTTAGGCATTTGAACGGGCACATATCACTTTAATTTCCGGCAGGAAGAAGAATTAACCAAAGTCTCAGCCCCCCACCGGGAACCAGCATAGGTCCTGACCCAAAATTTTGAACTTGCGGTCAGCTCACCAAAAACGAGTTGAATAATGGAGCTCAGGGGCACAGCAATTCACAAACTGGCCGAGTAATAAAGGACAACTATCGTCCAAAAATCTGTTGAGGGAAGGCAACGAAGCAGACTTGAAAGCGAGGCAGAATAGCAGGAAACAGATTTCAAGAGGTACGTTGGAATCGCCTTTAAAGCACAGGAAGAGGGGCACAACTTCGACAATGATGCACTTGGCCAAAAAGGGCGTATGCGTTTTCTCCTGAATATATTCAGGAGAAAACGCATACGCCCTTTTTGGCCAAGCAAGCAAGCGGGCAATGCAAATCTGGACTACAAAGAAGTATCACTTCCCACCGGTCAAAAGCGACATCCACAAAATGTGTAAAAACCAGAAAGGCAAGACAGGCCCTGGAGAACAGGGAGCCTTGTTATGCTGATGGGCGGGATGTAAATTGCCAACTGCCTCTCTGGAGGAGTGCATTGTGTTCCCTAAAACAAGTAAACAACAGAGCTACAGAGCCAAGGGCACTTCCAGTCTAGGGAATATACCTTGGGAAAACTGAAAATCAATAAGACAGAGCCACCCCAAAATTTAGGGCTGCACTGCTTACAATGACCTCAACTTGGGTACACCTTAAATATCCCAGGAAATATAAAAATGGTTCAAAAAATTGTGGTAATTACGTAAGATGGAATATCCCTCAGCCATGAAATCAATGTCATAAGACCAGTAGCAGCAAAATGGGTGGATTCAGGTACGATGATTCTAAGTGAAATAAGTCACACAGAAAAAGAAACTTATCATAAGATATCACTTATGAAGATTCTGTAAACATGGCTACACTTGAACTGAGTTAGGAAAGAGAACAGTGTCTCACATTTAGAAAACACTCTTATGCCTGCTTAAGGGGGAAGGAGAGGTGGGGTGATGCATAAAACCAGAGTTTGATATAAGAACAGGTACCGTTCCAAAAACCAACTATTGAATAGACAAGACCTACACCTTCCTCAGTGAAAGGGACTCAAAACACCATATTTCCCTCAGAGGAATATATCTGACTAGTAAGAATCTTAAAACCTATGTATTGATATGTCTCCGTAAGGGAATCAAGTGTGTCTAGACTGGCATAAACATGGCAGCGAGAATCAGCTCAAACCCACTATAAAAAGGAGTTTCAAAAACAAAACAAAAAACTGGGAAATTCTTTACAATTCCTTCAGGGTCTCTGATGAAACCTGGAATGACCCTATCTACAATGACAGCTGGATGTGGCATAACGAGGGACACTTGGGACTGAGACGATTGGTGAGATTGGGTGAGCAAATGCAGACCCTTTAAAGCACAAATGCCTGGCACCCATTCCATGGGTCCCAACTCTCCAGGTTGAAGGGAATATTACTACAGCTATAACATGTACGGGAAACCTAGAGAACGGACACACTGTGAATACGAAAGGTTTCTAAAACTCAACGAATAGTCCGTGTCCTGGTGCTCTGGTTTGACTTTCCATCTGCTTTACTATCAACCTCCCAACTTGGAGAGACAGCCCCTTTAACCTCCTGGTTCGCACAGGTTGCCAATTTGGCAGAGGATGAAAGGGAAGAGGGAGAACCAATGAGAGAGTAGCTGTTAGGCATTTGGACGGGCACATATCACTGGAATTTCCCGGCAGGAAGAAGAATTAAGCAAAGTCTCAGCCACCCACCGGGAACCAGTATAGGTCCTGAACCAAAATTTTGGACTTGCGGTCCGCTCACCAAAAACGAGTTGAAAAATGGAGCTCAGGGGCACAGCAATTCACAAACTGGCCGAGTAATAAAGGACAACTGTCGTCCAAAAATCTGTTGAGGGAAGGCAATGAGGCGGACTTGAAAGCGAGGCAGAATAGCAGGAAACAGATTTCAAGAGGTACGTTGGAATCGCCTTTAAAGCACAGGAAGAGGGGCACAACTTCGACAATGATGCACTTGGCCAAAAAGGGCGTATGCGTTTTCTCCTGTATATATTCAGGAGAAAACACATACGCCCTTTTTGGCCAAGCAAGCAAGCGGGCAATGCAAATCTGCACTACAAAGACGTATCACTTCCCACCGGTAAAAGGGACATCCACAAAATGTGTAAAATCCAGAAAGGCAAGACAGGCCCTGGAGAACAGGGAGCCTTGTTATGCTGATGGGCGGGATGTAAATTGCCAACTGCCTCTCTGGAGGAGTGCATTGTGTTCCCTAAAACAAGTAAACAACGGAGCTAAAGAGCCAAGGGGACTTCCAGTCTAGGGAATATACCTTGGGAAAACTGAAAATCAATAAGACAGAGCCACCCCAAAATTTAGGGCTGCACTGCTTACAAGGACCTCAACTTGGGTACACCTTAAATATCCCAGGAAATATAAAAATGGTTCAAAAAATTGTGGTACTTACGTACGATGGAATATCCCTCAGCCATGAAATCAATGTCATAAGACCAGTAGCACCAAAATGGGTGGATTCAGGTACGATGATTCTAAGTGAAATAAGTCACAGAGAAAAAGAAACTTATCATAAGATATCACTTATGAAGATCCTGTGAACATGGCTACACTTGAACTGAGTTAGGAAAGAGAACAGTGTTTCACATTTAGAAAGCACTCTTATGCCTGCTTAAGGGGGAAGGAGAGGTGGGGTGATGCATAAAACCAGAGTTTGATATAAGCACAGGTACCGTTCCAAAAACCAACTATGGAATAGACATGACCTACACCTTCCTCAGTGAAAGGGACTTAAAACACCATATTTCCCGCAGAGGAATATATCTGACTAGTAAGAATCTTAAAACCTATGTATTGATATGTCTCCGTAAGGGAATCAAGTGTGTCTAGACTGGCATAAACATGGCAGCGAGAATCAGCTCAAACCCACTATAAAAAGGAATTTCAAAAACAAAACAATAAAACTGGGAAATTCTTTCCAATTCCTTCAGGGTCTCTGATGAAACCTGGAATGACCCTATCTACAACGACAGCTGGATGTGGCATAAGGCTGGACACTTGGGACTGACAGTATTGGTGAGATTGGGTGAGCAAATGCAGACCCTTTAAAGAACAAATGCCTGGCACCCATTCCATGGGTCCCAACTCTCCAGGTTGAAGGGAATATTACTACAGCTATAACATGTACGGGAAACCTAGAGAACGGACACACTGTGAATACGAAAGTTTCTAAAACTCAACGAATAGTCCCTCTCCTGGTGCTCCGGTTTGAATTTCCATCTGCTTTAATATCAACCTCCCAACTTGGAGAGACAGCCCCTTTACCTCCTGGCTCACACAGGTTGCCAATTTGGCAGAGGATGAAAGAGAAGAGGGAGAACCAATGAGAGAGTAGCTGTTAGGCACTTGGACGGGGACATATCACTGTAATTTCCCAGCAGGAAGAAGAATTAACCAAAGTCTCAGCCCCCCACCGGGAACAAGCATAGGTCCTGAACCAAAATTTTGGACTTGCGGTCAGCTCACCAAAAACGAGTTGAAAAATGGAGCTCAGGGGCACAGCAATTCACAAACTGGGCGACTAATAAAGCACAACTATCGTCCAAAAATCTGTTGAGGGAAGGCAACGAGGCGGACCTGAAAGCGAGGCAGAATAGCAGGAAACAGATTTCAAGAGGTACGTTGGAATCGCCTTTAAAGCACAGGAAGAGGGGCCCAACTTCGACAATGATGCACTTGGCCAAAAAGGGCGTATGCGTTTTCTCCTGAATATATTCAGGAGAAAACGCATACGCCCTTTTTGGCCAAGCAAGCAAGCAGGCAATGCAAATCTGCACTACAAAGAAGTATCACTTCCCACCGGTCAAAAGGGACATCCACAAAATGTGTAAAAACCAGAAAGCAAGACAGGCCCTGGAGAACAGGGAGCCTTGTTATGCTGATGGGCGGGATGTAAATTGCCAACTGCCTCTCTGGAGGAGTGCATTGTGTTCCCTAAAACAAGTAAACAACGGAGCTAAAGAGCCAAGGGGACTTCCAGTCTAGGGAATATACCTTGGGAAAACTGAAAATCAATAAGACAGAGCCACCCCAAAATTTAGGGCTGCACTGCTTACAAGGACCTCAACTTGGGTACACCTTAAATATCCCAGGAAATATAAAAATGGTTCAAAAAATTGTGGTACTTACGTACGATGGAATATCCCTCAGCCATGAAATCAATGTCATAAGACCAGTAGCACCAAAATGGGTGGATTCAGGTACGATGATTCTAAGTGAAATAAGTCACAGAGAAAAAGAAACTTATCATAAGATATCACTTATGAAGATCCTGTGAACATGGCTACACTTGAACTGAGTTAGGAAAGAGAACAGTGTTTCGCATTTAGAAAGCACTCTTATGCCTGCTTAAGGGGGAAGGAGAGGTGGGGTGATGCATAAAACCAGAGTTTGATATAAGCACAGGTACCGTTCCAAAAACCAACTATGGAATAGACATGACCTACACCTTCCTCAGTGAAAGGGACTTAAAACACCATATTTCCCGCAGAGGAATATATCTGACTAGTAAGAATCTTAAAACCTATGTATTGATATGTCTCCGTAAGGGAATCAAGTGTGTCTAGACTGGCATAAACATGGCAGCGAGAATCAGCTCAAACCCACTATAAAAAGGAATTTCAAAAACAAAACAATAAAACTGGGAAATTCTTTCCAATTCCTTCAGGGTCTCTGATGAAACCTGGAATGACCCTATCTACAACGACAGCTGGATGTGGCATAAGGCTGGACACTTGGGACTGACAGTATTGGTGAGATTGGGTGAGCAAATGCAGACCCTTTAAAGAACAAATGCCTGGCACCCATTCCATGGGTCCCAACTCTCCAGGTTGAAGGGAATATTACTACAGCTATAACATGTACGGGAAACCTAGAGAACGGACACACTGTGAATACGAAAGTTTCTAAAACTCAACGAATAGTCCCTCTCCTGGTGCTCCGGTTTGAATTTCCATCTGCTTTAATATCAACCTCCCAACTTGGAGAGACAGCCCCTTTACCTCCTGGCTCACACAGGTTGCCAATTTGGCAGAGGATGAAAGAGAAGAGGGAGAACCAATGAGAGAGTAGCTGTTAGGCACTTGGACGGGGACATATCACTGTAATTTCCCAGCAGGAAGAAGAATTAACCAAAGTCTCAGCCCCCCACCGGGAACAAGCATAGGTCCTGAACCAAAATTTTGGACTTGCGGTCAGCTCACCAAAAACGAGTTGAAAAATGGAGCTCAGGGGCACAGCAATTCACAAACTGGGCGACTAATAAAGCACAACTATCGTCCAAAAATCTGTTGAGGGAAGGCAACGAGGCGGACTTGAAAGCGAGGCAGAAAAGCAGGAAACAGATTTCAAGAGGTACGTTGGAATCGCCTTTAAAGCACAGGAAGAGGGGCACAACTTCGACAATGATGCACTTGGCCAAAAATGGCGTATGCGTTTTCTCCAGGAGAAAACACATACGCCCTTTTTGGCCAAGCAAGCAAGCGGGCAATGCAAATCTGCACTACAAAGAAGTGTCACTTCCCACCAGTCAAAAGGGATATCCGCAAAATGTGTAAAAACCCGAAAGGCAAGACAGGCCCTGGAGAACAGGGAGCCTTGTTATGCTGATGGGCGGGATGTAAACTGCCAACTGCCTCTCTGGAGGAGTGCATTGTGTTCCCTAAAACAAGTAAAGAACAGAGCTACAGAGCCAAGGGTACTTCCAGTCTAGGGAATATACCTTGGGAAAAATGAAAATCAATAAGACAGAGCCACCCCAAAATTTAGGGCTGCACTGCTTACAAGGACCTCAACTTGGGTACACCTTAAATATCTCAGGAAATATAAAAATGGTTCAAAAAATTGTGGTACTTACGTATGATGGAATATCCCTCAGCCATGAAATCAATGTCATAAGACCAGTAGCAGCAAAATGGGTGGATTCAGGTACGATGATTCTAAGTGAAATAAGTCACACAGAAAAAGAAACTTATCATAAGATATCACTTATGAAGATCCTGTAAACATGGCTACACTTGAACTGAGTTAGGAAAGAAAACAGTGTCTCACATTTAGAAAACACACTTATGCCTTTTTAAGGGAGAAGGAGAGGTGCGGTGATGCATAAAACCAGAGTTTTATATAAGCACAGGTACCGTTCCAAAAACCAACTATGGAATATACAAGACCTACACCTTCCTCAGTGAAAGGGACTCAAAACCCCATATTTCCCGCAGAGGAATATATCTGACTAGTAAGAATCTTAAAACCTATGTATTGATATGTCTCCGTAAGGGAATCAAGTGTGTCTAGACTGGCATAAACATGGCAGCGAGAATCAGCTCAAACCCACTATAAAAAGGAATTTCAAAAACAAAACAAAAAAACTGGGAAATTCTTTACAATTCCTTCAGGGTCAATGATGAAACCTGGAATGACCCTATCTACAATGACAGCTGGATGTGGCATAACGAGGGACACTTGGGACTGAGACGATTGGTGAGATTGTGTGAGCAAATGCAGACCCTTTAAAGCACAAATGCCTGGCACCCATTCCATGGGTCCCAACTCTCCAGGTTGAAGGGAATATTACTACAGCTATAACATGTACGGGAAACCTAGAGAACGGACACACTGTGAATACGAAAGGTTTCTAAAACTCAACGAATAGTCCGTGTCCTGGTGCTCTGGTTTGACTTTCCATCTGCTTTACTATCAACCTCCCAACTTGGAGAGACAGCCCCTTTAACCTCCTGGTTCGCACAGGTTGCCAATTTGGCAGAGGATGAAAGGGAAGAGGGAGAACCAATGAGAGAGTAGCTGTTAGGCATTTGGACGGGCACATATCACTGGAATTTCCCGGCAGGAAGAAGAATTAAGCAAAGTCTCAGCCACCCACCGGGAACCAGTATAGGTCCTGAACCAAAATTTTGGACTTGCGGTCCGCTCACCAAAAACGAGTTGAAAAATGGAGCTCAGGGGCACAGCAATTCACAAACTGGCCGAGTAATAAAGGACAACTATCGTCCAAAAATCTGTTGAGGGAAGGCAACGAGGCGGACTTGAAAGCGAGGCAGAATAGCAGGAAACAGATTTCAAGAGGTACGTTGGAATCGCCTTTAAAGCACAGGAAGAGGGGCACAACTTCGACAATGATGCACTTGGCCAAAAAGGGCGTATGCGTTTTCTCCTGTATATATTCAGGAGAAAACACATACGCCCTTTTTGGCCAAGCAAGCAAGCGGGCAATGCAAATCTGCACTACAAAGACGTATCACTTCCCACCGGTAAAAGGGACATCCACAAAATGTGTAAAATCCAGAAAGGCAAGACAGGCCCTGGAGAACAGGGAGCCTTGTTATGCTGATGGGCGGGATGTAAATTGCCAACTGCCTCTCTGGAGGAGTGCATTGTGTTCCCTAAAACAAGTAAACAACGGAGCTAAAGAGCCAAGGGGACTTCCAGTCTAGGGAATATACCTTGGGAAAACTGAAAATCAATAAGACAGAGCCACCCCAAAATTTAGGGCTGCACTGCTTACAAGGACCTCAACTTGGGTACACCTTAAATATCCCAGGAAATATAAAAATGGTTCAAAAAATTGTGGTACTTACGTACGATGGAATATCCCTCAGCCATGAAATCAATGTCATAAGACCAGTAGCACCAAAATGGGTGGATTCAGGTACGATGATTCTAAGTGAAATAAGTCACAGAGAAAAAGAAACTTATCATAAGATATCACTTATGAAGATCCTGTGAACATGGCTACACTTGAACTGAGTTAGGAAAGAGAACAGTGTTTCGCATTTAGAAAGCACTCTTATGCCTGCTTAAGGGGGAAGGAGAGGTGGGGTGATGCATAAAACCAGAGTTTGATATAAGCACAGGTACCGTTCCAAAAACCAACTATGGAATAGACATGACCTACACCTTCCTCAGTGAAAGGGACTTAAAACACCATATTTCCCGCAGAGGAATATATCTGACTAGTAAGAATCTTAAAACCTATGTATTGATATGTCTCCGTAAGGGAATCAAGTGTGTCTAGACTGGCATAAACATGGCAGCGAGAATCAGCTCAAACCCACTATAAAAAGGAATTTCAAAAACAAAACAATAAAACTGGGAAATTCTTTCCAATTCCTTCAGGGTCTCTGATGAAACCTGGAATGACCCTATCTACAACGACAGCTGGATGTGGCATAAGGCTGGACACTTGGGACTGACAGTATTGGTGAGATTGGGTGAGCAAATGCAGACCCTTTAAAGAACAAATGCCTGGCACCCATTCCATGGGTCCCAACTCTCCAGGTTGAAGGGAATATTACTACAGCTATAACATGTACGGGAAACCTAGAGAACGGACACACTGTGAATACGAAAGTTTCTAAAACTCAACGAATAGTCCCTCTCCTGGTGCTCCGGTTTGAATTTCCATCTGCTTTAATATCAACCTCCCAACTTGGAGAGACAGCCCCTTTACCTCCTGGCTCACACAGGTTGCCAATTTGGCAGAGGATGAAAGAGAAGAGGGAGAACCAATGAGAGAGTAGCTGTTAGGCACTTGGACGGGGACATATCACTGTAATTTCCCAGCAGGAAGAAGAATTAACCAAAGTCTCAGCCCCCCACCGGGAACAAGCATAGGTCCTGAACCAAAATTTTGGACTTGCGGTCAGCTCACCAAAAACGAGTTGAAAAATGGAGCTCAGGGGCACAGCAATTCACAAACTGGGCGACTAATAAAGCACAACTATCGTCCAAAAATCTGTTGAGGGAAGGCAACGAGGCGGACCTGAAAGCGAGGCAGAATAGCAGGAAACAGATTTCAAGAGGTACGTTGGAATCGCCTTTAAAGCACAGGAAGAGGGGCACAACTTCGACAATGATGCACTTGGCCAAAAAGGGCGTATGCGTTTTCTCCTGAATATATTCAGGAGAAAACGCATACGCCCTTTTTGGCCAAGCAAGCAAGCAGGCAATGCAAATCTGCACTACAAAGAAGTATCACTTCCCACCGGTCAAAAGGGACATCCACAAAATGTGTAAAAACCAGAAAGCAAGACAGGCCCTGGAGAACAGGGAGCCTTGTTATGCTGATGGGCGGGATGTAAATTGCCAACTGCCTCTCTGGAGGAGTGCATTGTGTTCCCTAAAACAAGTAAACAACGGAGCTAAAGAGCCAAGGGGACTTCCAGTCTAGGGAATATACCTTGGGAAAACTGAAAATCAATAAGACAGAGCCACCCCAAAATTTAGGGCTGCACTGCTTACAAGGACCTCAACTTGGGTACACCTTAAATATCCCAGGAAATATAAAAATGGTTCAAAAAATTGTGGTACTTACGTACGATGGAATATCCCTCAGCCATGAAATCAATGTCATAAGACCAGTAGCACCAAAATGGGTGGATTCAGGTACGATGATTCTAAGTGAAATAAGTCACAGAGAAAAAGAAACTTATCATAAGATATCACTTATGAAGATCCTGTGAACATGGCTACACTTGAACTGAGTTAGGAAAGAGAACAGTGTTTCGCATTTAGAAAGCACTCTTATGCCTGCTTAAGGGGGAAGGAGAGGTGGGGTGATGCATAAAACCAGAGTTTGATATAAGCACAGGTACCGTTCCAGAAACCAACTATGGAATAGACATGACCTACACCTTCCTCAGTGAAAGGGACTTAAAACACCATATTTCCCGCAGAGGAATATATCTGACTAGTAAGAATCTTAAAACCTATGTATTGATATGTCTCCGTAAGGGAATCAAGTGTGTCTAGACTGGCATAAACATGGCAGCGAGAATCAGCTCAAACCCACTATAAAAAGGAATTTCAAAAACAAAACAATAAAACTGGGAAATTCTTTCCAATTCCTTCAGGGTCTCTGATGAAACCTGGAATGACCCTATCTACAACGACAGCTGGATGTGGCATAAGGCTGGACACTTGGGACTGACAGTATTGGTGAGATTGGGTGAGCAAATGCAGACCCTTTAAAGAACAAATGCCTGGCACCCATTCCATGGGTCCCAACTCTCCAGGTTGAAGGGAATATTACTACAGCTATAACATGTACGGGAAACCTAGAGAACGGACACACTGTGAATACGAAAGTTTCTAAAACTCAACGAATAGTCCCTCTCCTGGTGCTCCGGTTTGAATTTCCATCTGCTTTAATATCAACCTCCCAACTTGGAGAGACAGCCCCTTTACCTCCTGGCTCACACAGGTTGCCAATTTGGCAGAGGATGAAAGAGAAGAGGGAGAACCAATGAGAGAGTAGCTGTTAGGCACTTGGACGGGGACATATCACTGTAATTTCCCAGCAGGAAGAAGAATTAACCAAAGTCTCAGCCCCCCACCGGGAACAAGCATAGGTCCTGAACCAAAATTTTGGACTTGCGGTCAGCTCACCAAAAACGAGTTGAAAAATGGAGCTCAGGGGCACAGCAATTCACAAACTGGGCGACTAATAAAGCACAACTATCGTCCAAAAATCTGTTGAGGGAAGGCAACGAGGCGGACCTGAAAGCGAGGCAGAATAGCAGGAAACAGATTTCAAGAGGTACGTTGGAATCGCCTTTAAAGCACAGGAAGAGGGGCACAACTTCGACAATGATGCACTTGGCCAAAAAGGGCGTATGCGTTTTCTCCTGAATATATTCAGGAGAAAACGCATACGCCCTTTTTGGCCAAGCAAGCAAGCAGGCAATGCAAATCTGCACTACAAAGAAGTATCACTTCCCACCGGTCAAAAGGGACATCCACAAAATGTGTAAAAACCAGAAAGCAAGACAGGCCCTGGAGAACAGGGAGCCTTGTTATGCTGATGGGCGGGATGTAAATTGCCAACTGCCTCTCTGGAGGAGTGCATTGTGTTCCCTAAAACAAGTAAACAACGGAGCTAAAGAGCCAAGGGGACTTCCAGTCTAGGGAATATACCTTGGGAAAACTGAAAATCAATAAGACAGAGCCACCCCAAAATTTAGGGCTGCACTGCTTACAAGGACCTCAACTTGGGTACACCTTAAATATCCCAGGAAATATAAAAATGGTTCAAAAAATTGCGGTACTTACGTACGATGGAATATCCCTCAGCCATGAAATCAATGTCATAAGACCAGTAGCACCAAAATGGGTGGATTCAGGTACGATGATTCTAAGTGAAATAAGTCACAGAGAAAAAGAAACTTATCATAAGATATCACTTATGAAGATCCTGTGAACATGGCTACACTTGAACTGAGTTAGGAAAGAGAACAGTGTTTCGCATTTAGAAAGCACTCTTATGCCTGCTTAAGGGGGAAGGAGAGGTGGGGTGATGCATAAAACCAGAGTTTGATATAAGCACAGGTACCGTTCCAGAAACCAACTATGGAATAGACATGACCTACACCTTCCTCAGTGAAAGGGACTTAAAACACCATATTTCCCGCAGAGGAATATATCTGACTAGTAAGAATCTTAAAACCTATGTATTGATATGTCTCCGTAAGGGAATCAAGTGTGTCTAGACTGGCATAAACATGGCAGCGAGAATCAGCTCAAACCCACTATAAAAAGGAATTTCAAAAACAAAACAATAAAACTGGGAAATTCTTTCCAATTCCTTCAGGGTCTCTGATGAAACCTGGAATGACCCTATCTACAACGACAGCTGGATGTGGCATAAGGCTGGACACTTGGGACTGACAGTATTGGTGAGATTGGGTGAGCAAATGCAGACCCTTTAAAGAACAAATGCCTGGCACCCATTCCATGGGTCCCAACTCTCCAGGTTGAAGGGAATATTACTACAGCTATAACATGTACGGGAAACCTAGAGAACGGACACACTGTGAATACGAAAGTTTCTAAAACTCAACGAATAGTCCCTCTCCTGGTGCTCCGGTTTGAATTTCCATCTGCTTTAATATCAACCTCCCAACTTGGAGAGACAGCCCCTTTACCTCCTGGCTCACACAGGTTGCCAATTTGGCAGAGGATGAAAGAGAAGAGGGAGAACCAATGAGAGAGTAGCTGTTAGGCACTTGGACGGGGACATATCACTGTAATTTCCCAGCAGGAAGAAGAATTAACCAAAGTCTCAGCCCCCCACCGGGAACAAGCATAGGTCCTGAACCAAAATTTTGGACTTGCGGTCAGCTCACCAAAAACGAGTTGAAAAATGGAGCTCAGGGGCACAGCAATTCACAAACTGGGCGACTAATAAAGCACAACTATCGTCCAAAAATCTGTTGAGGGAAGGCAACGAGGCGGACTTGAAAGCGAGGCAGAAAAGCAGGAAACAGATTTCAAGAGGTACGTTGGAATCGCCTTTAAAGCACAGGAAGAGGGGCACAACTTCGACAATGATGCACTTGGCCAAAAATGGCGTATGCGTTTTCTCCAGGAGAAAACACATACGCCCTTTTTGGCCAAGCAAGCAAGCGGGCAATGCAAATCTGCACTACAAAGAAGTGTCACTTCCCACCAGTCAAAAGGGATATCCGCAAAATGTGTAAAAACCCGAAAGGCAAGACAGGCCCTGGAGAACAGGGAGCCTTGTTATGCTGATGGGCGGGATGTAAACTGCCAACTGCCTCTCTGGAGGAGTGCATTGTGTTCCCTAAAACAAGTAAAGAACAGAGCTACAGAGCCAAGGGTACTTCCAGTCTAGGGAATATACCTTGGGAAAAATGAAAATCAATAAGACAGAGCCACCCCAAAATTTAGGGCTGCACTGCTTACAAGGACCTCAACTTGGGTACACCTTAAATATCTCAGGAAATATAAAAATGGTTCAAAAAATTGTGGTACTTACGTATGATGGAATATCCCTCAGCCATGAAATCAATGTCATAAGACCAGTAGCAGCAAAATGGGTGGATTCAGGTACGATGATTCTAAGTGAAATAAGTCACACAGGAAAAGAAACTTATCATAAGATATCACTTATGAAGATCCTGTAAACATGGCTACACTTGAACTGAGTTAGGAAAGAAAACAGTGTCTCACATTTAGAAAACACACTTATGCCTTTTTAAGGGAGAAGGAGAGGTGCGGTGATGCATAAAACCAGAGTTTTATATAAGCACAGGTACCGTTCCAAAAACCAACTATGGAATAGACAAGACCTACACCTTCCTCAGTGAAAGGGACTCAAAACCCCATATTTCCCGCAGAGGAATATATCTGACTAGTAAGAATCTTAAAACCTATGTATTGATATGTCTCCGTAAGGGAATCAAGTGTGTCTAGACTGGCATAAACATGGCAGCGAGAATCAGCTCAAACCCACTATAAAAAGGAATTTCAAAAACAAAACAAAAAAACTGGGAAATTCTTTACAATTCCTTCAGGGTCAATGATGAAACCTGGAATGACCCTATCTACAATGACAGCTGGATGTGGCATAACGAGGGACACTTGGGACTGAGACGATTGGTGAGATTGGGTGAGCAAATGCAGACCCTTTAAAGCACAAATGCCTGGCACCCATTCCATGGGTCCCAACTCTCCAGGTTGAAGGGAATATTACTACAGCTATAACATGTACGGGACACCTAGAGAACGGACACACTGTGAATACGAAAGGTTTCTAAAACTCAACGAATAGTCCGTGTCCTGGTGCTCTGGTTTGACTTTCCATCTGCTTTACTATCAACCTCCCAACTTGGAGAGACAGCCCCTTTAACCTCCTGGTTCGCACAGGTTGCCAATTTGGCAGAGGATGAAAGGGAAGAGGGAGAACCAATGAGAGAGTAGCTGTTAGGCATTTGGACGGGCACATATCACTGGAATTTCCCGGCAGGAAGAAGAATTAAGCAAAGTCTCAGCCACCCACCGGGAACCAGTATAGGTCCTGAACCAAAATTTTGGACTTGCGGTCCGCTCACCAAAAACGAGTTGAAAAATGGAGCTCAGGGGCACAGCAATTCACAAACTGGCCGAGTAATAAAGGACAACTATCGTCCAAAAATCTGTTGAGGGAAGGCAACGAGGCGGACTTGAAAGCGAGGCAGAATAGCAGGAAACAGATTTCAAGAGGTACGTTGGAATCGCCTTTAAAGCACAGGAAGAGGGGCACAACTTCGACAATGATGCACTTGGCCAAAAAGGGCGTATGCGTTTTCTCCTGTATATATTCAGGAGAAAACACATACGCCCTTTTTGGCCAAGCAAGCAAGCGGGCAATGCAAATCTGCACTACAAAGACGTATCACTTCCCACCGGTAAAAGGGACATCCACAAAATGTGTAAAATCCAGAAAGGCAAGACAGGCCCTGGAGAACAGGGAGCCTTGTTATGCTGATGGGCGGGATGTAAATTGCCAACTGCCTCTCTGGAGGAGTGCATTGTGTTCCCTAAAACAAGTAAACAACGGAGCTAAAGAGCCAAGGGGACTTCCAGTCTAGGGAATATACCTTGGGAAAACTGAAAATCAATAAGACAGAGCCACCCCAAAATTTAGGGCTGCACTGCTTACAAGGACCTCAACTTGGGTACACCTTAAATATCCCAGGAAATATAAAAATGGTTCAAAAAATTGTGGTACTTACGTACGATGGAATATCCCTCAGCCATGAAATCAATGTCATAAGACCAGTAGCACCAAAATGGGTGGATTCAGGTACGATGATTCTAAGTGAAATAAGTCACAGAGAAAAAGAAACTTATCATAAGATATCACTTATGAAGATCCTGTGAACATGGCTACACTTGAACTGAGTTAGGAAAGAGAACAGTGTTTCGCATTTAGAAAGCACTCTTATGCCTGCTTAAGGGGGAAGGAGAGGTGGGGTGATGCATAAAACCAGAGTTTGAAATAAGCACAGGTACCGTTCCAAAAACCAACTATGGAATAGACATGACCTACACCTTCCTCAGTGAAAGGGACTTAAAACACCATATTTCCCGCAGAGGAATATATCTGACTAGTAAGAATCTTAAAACCTATGTATTGATATGTCTCCGTAAGGGAATCAAGTGTGTCTAGACTGGCATAAACATGGCAGCGAGAATCAGCTCAAACCCACTATAAAAAGGAATTTCAAAAACAAAACAATAAAACTGGGAAATTCTTTCCAATTCCTTCAGGGTCTCTGATGAAACCTGGAATGACCCTATCTACAACGACAGCTGGATGTGGCATAAGGCTGGACACTTGGGACTGACAGTATTGGTGAGATTGGGTGAGCAAATGCAGACCCTTTAAAGAACAAATGCCTGGCACCCATTCCATGGGTCCCAACTCTCCAGGTTGAAGGGAATATTACTACAGCTATAACATGTACGGGAAACCTAGAGAACGGACACACTGTGAATACGAAAGTTTCTAAAACTCAACGAATAGTCCCTCTCCTGGTGCTCCAGTTTGAATTTCCATCTGCTTTAATATCAACCTCCCAACTTGGAGAGACAGCCCCTTTACCTCCTGGCTCACACAGGTTGCCAATTTGGCAGAGGATGAAAGAGAAGAGGGAGAACCAATGAGAGAGTAGCTGTTAGGCACTTGGACGGGGACATATCACTGTAATTTCCCAGCAGGAAGAAGAATTAACCAAAGTCTCAGCCCCCCACCGGGAACAAGCATAGGTCCTGAACCAAAATTTTGGACTTGCGGTCAGCTCACCAAAAACGAGTTGAAAAATGGAGCTCAGGGGCACAGCAATTCACAAACTGGGCGACTAATAAAGCACAACTATCGTCCAAAAATCTGTTGAGGGAAGGCAACGAGGCGGACCTGAAAGCGAGGCAGAATAGCAGGAAACAGATTTCAAGAGGTACATTGGAATCGCCTTTAAAGCACAGGAAGAGGGGCCCAACTTCGACAATGATGCACTTGGCCAAAAAGGGCGTATGCGTTTTCTCCTGAATATATTCAGGAGAAAACGCATACGCCCTTTTTGGCCAAGCAAGCAAGCAGGCAATGCAAATCTGCACTACAAAGAAGTATCACTTCCCACCGGTCAAAAGGGACATCCACAAAATGTGTAAAAACCAGAAAGCAAGACAGGCCCTGGAGAACAGGGAGCCTTGTTATGCTGATGGGCGGGATGTAAATTGCCAACTGCCTCTCTGGAGGAGTGCATTGTGTTCCCTAAAACAAGTAAACAACGGAGCTAAAGAGCCAAGGGGACTTCCAGTCTAGGGAATATACCTTGGGAAAACTGAAAATCAATAAGACAGAGCCACCCCAAAATTTAGGGCTGCACTGCTTACAAGGACCTCAACTTGGGTACACCTTAAATATCCCAGGAAATATAAAAATGGTTCAAAAAATTGTGGTACTTACGTACGATGGAATATCCCTCAGCCATGAAATCAATGTCATAAGACCAGTAGCACCAAAATGGGTGGATTCAGGTACGATGATTCTAAGTGAAATAAGTCACAGAGAAAAAGAAACTTATCATAAGATATCACTTATGAAGATCCTGTGAACATGGCTACACTTGAACTGAGTTAGGAAAGAGAACAGTGTTTCGCATTTAGAAAGCACTCTTATGCCTGCTTAAGGGGGAAGGAGAGGTGGGGTGATGCATAAAACCAGAGTTTGATATAAGCACAGGTACCGTTCCAAAAACCAACTATGGAATAGACATGACCTACACCTTCCTCAGTGAAAGGGACTTAAAACACCATATTTCCCGCAGAGGAATATATCTGACTAGTAAGAATCTTAAAACCTATGTATTGATATGTCTCCGTAAGGGAATCAAGTGTGTCTAGACTGGCATAAACATGGCAGCGAGAATCAGCTCAAACCCACTATAAAAAGGAATTTCAAAAACAAAACAATAAAACTGGGAAATTCTTTCCAATTCCTTCAGGGTCTCTGATGAAACCTGGAATGACCCTATCTACAACGACAGCTGGATGTGGCATAAGGCTGGACACTTGGGACTGACAGTATTGGTGAGATTGGGTGAGCAAATGCAGACCCTTTAAAGAACAAATGCCTGGCACCCATTCCATGGGTCCCAACTCTCCAGGTTGAAGGGAATATTACTACAGCTATAACATGTACGGGAAACCTAGAGAACGGACACACTGTGAATACGAAAGTTTCTAAAACTCAACGAATAGTCCCTCTCCTGGTGCTCCGGTTTGAATTTCCATCTGCTTTAATATCAACCTCCCAACTTGGAGAGACAGCCCCTTTACCTCCTGGCTCACACAGGTTGCCAATTTGGCAGAGGATGAAAGAGAAGAGGGAGAACCAATGAGAGAGTAGCTGTTAGGCACTTGGACGGGGACATATCACTGTAATTTCCCAGCAGGAAGAAGAATTAACCAAAGTCTCAGCCCCCCACCGGGAACAAGCATAGGTCCTGAACCAAAATTTTGGACTTGCGGTCAGCTCACCAAAAACGAGTTGAAAAATGGAGCTCAGGGGCACAGCAATTCACAAACTGGGCGACTAATAAAGCACAACTATCGTCCAAAAATCTGTTGAGGGAAGGCAACGAGGCGGACTTGAAAGCGAGGCAGAAAAGCAGGAAACAGATTTCAAGAGGTACGTTGGAATCGCCTTTAAAGCACAGGAAGAGGGGCACAACTTCGACAATGATGCACTTGGCCAAAAATGGCGTATGCGTTTTCTCCAGGAGAAAACACATACGCCCTTTTTGGCCAAGCAAGCAAGCGGGCAATGCAAATCTGCACTACAAAGAAGTGTCACTTCCCACCAGTCAAAAGGGATATCCGCAAAATGTGTAAAAACCCGAAAGGCAAGACAGGCCCTGGAGAACAGGGAGCCTTGTTATGCTGATGGGCGGGATGTAAACTGCCAACTGCCTCTCTGGAGGAGTGCATTGTGTTCCCTAAAACAAGTAAAGAACAGAGCTACAGAGCCAAGGGTACTTCCAGTCTAGGGAATATACCTTGGGAAAAATGAAAATCAATAAGACAGAGCCACCCCAAAATTTAGGGCTGCACTGCTTACAAGGACCTCAACTTGGGTACACCTTAAATATCTCAGGAAATATAAAAATGGTTCAAAAAATTGTGGTACTTACGTATGATGGAATATCCCTCAGCCATGAAATCAATGTCATAAGACCAGTAGCAGCAAAATGGGTGGATTCAGGTACGATGATTCTAAGTGAAATAAGTCACACAGAAAAAGAAACTTATCATAAGATATCACTTATGAAGATCCTGTAAACATGGCTACACTTGAACTGAGTTAGGAAAGAAAACAGTGTCTCACATTTAGAAAACACACTTATGCCTTTTTAAGGGAGAAGGAGAGGTGCGGTGATGCATAAAACCAGAGTTTTATATAAGCACAGGTACCGTTCCAAAAACCAACTATGGAATAGACAAGACCTACACCTTCCTCAGTGAAAGGGACTCAAAACCCCATATTTCCCGCAGAGGAATATATCTGACTAGTAAGAATCTTAAAACCTATGTATTGATATGTCTCCGTAAGGGAATCAAGTGTGTCTAGACTGGCATAAACATGGCAGCGAGAATCAGCTCAAACCCACTATAAAAAGGAATTTCAAAAACAAAACAAAAAAACTGGGAAATTCTTTACAATTCCTTCAGGGTCAATGATGAAACCTGGAATGACCCTATCTACAATGACAGCTGGATGTGGCATAACGAGGGACACTTGGGACTGAGACGATTGGTGAGATTGTGTGAGCAAATGCAGACCCTTTAAAGCACAAATGCCTGGCACCCATTCCATGGGTCCCAACTCTCCAGGTTGAAGGGAATATTACTACAGCTATAACATGTACGGGAAACCTAGAGAACGGACACACTGTGAATACGAAAGGTTTCTAAAACTCAACGAATAGTCCGTGTCCTGGTGCTCTGGTTTGACTTTCCATCTGCTTTACTATCAACCTCCCAACTTGGAGAGACAGCCCCTTTAACCTCCTGGTTCGCACAGGTTGCCAATTTGGCAGAGGATGAAAGGGAAGAGGGAGAACCAATGAGAGAGTAGCTGTTAGGCATTTGGACGGGCACATATCACTGGAATTTCCCGGCAGGAAGAAGAATTAAGCAAAGTCTCAGCCACCCACCGGGAACCAGTATAGGTCCTGAACCAAAATTTTGGACTTGCGGTCCGCTCACCAAAAACGAGTTGAAAAATGGAGCTCAGGGGCACAGCAATTCACAAACTGGCCGAGTAATAAAGGACAACTATCGTCCAAAAATCTGTTGAGGGAAGGCAACGAGGCGGACTTGAAAGCGAGGCAGAATAGCAGGAAACAGATTTCAAGAGGTACGTTGGAATCGCCTTTAAAGCACAGGAAGAGGGGCACAACTTCGACAATGATGCACTTGGCCAAAAAGGGCGTATGCGTTTTCTCCTGTATATATTCAGGAGAAAACACATACGCCCTTTTTGGCCAAGCAAGCAAGCGGGCAATGCAAATCTGCACTACAAAGACGTATCACTTCCCACCGGTAAAAGGGACATCCACAAAATGTGTAAAATCCAGAAAGGCAAGACAGGCCCTGGAGAACAGGGAGCCTTGTTATGCTGATGGGCGGGATGTAAATTGCCAACTGCCTCTCTGGAGGAGTGCATTGTGTTCCCTAAAACAAGTAAACAACGGAGCTAAAGAGCCAAGGGGACTTCCAGTCTAGGGAATATACCTTGGGAAAACTGAAAATCAATAAGACAGAGCCACCCCAAAATTTAGGGCTGCACTGCTTACAAGGACCTCAACTTGGGTACACCTTAAATATCCCAGGAAATATAAAAATGGTTCAAAAAATTGTGGTACTTACGTACGATGGAATATCCCTCAGCCATGAAATCAATGTCATAAGACCAGTAGCACCAAAATGGGTGGATTCAGGTACGATGATTCTAAGTGAAATAAGTCACAGAGAAAAAGAAACTTATCATAAGATATCACTTATGAAGATCCTGTGAACATGGCTACACTTGAACTGAGTTAGGAAAGAGAACAGTGTTTCGCATTTAGAAAGCACTCTTATGCCTGCTTAAGGGGGAAGGAGAGGTGGGGTGATGCATAAAACCAGAGTTTGATATAAGCACAGGTACCGTTCCAAAAACCAACTATGGAATAGACATGACCTACACCTTCCTCAGTGAAAGGGACTTAAAACACCATATTTCCCGCAGAGGAATATATCTGACTAGTAAGAATCTTAAAACCTATGTATTGATATGTCTCCGTAAGGGAATCAAGTGTGTCTAGACTGGCATAAACATGGCAGCGAGAATCAGCTCAAACCCACTATAAAAAGGAATTTCAAAAACAAAACAATAAAACTGGGAAATTCTTTCCAATTCCTTCAGGGTCTCTGATGAAACCTGGAATGACCCTATCTACAACGACAGCTGGATGTGGCATAAGGCTGGACACTTGGGACTGACAGTATTGGTGAGATTGGGTGAGCAAATGCAGACCCTTTAAAGAACAAATGCCTGGCACCCATTCCATGGGTCCCAACTCTCCAGGTTGAAGGGAATATTACTACAGCTATAACATGTACGGGAAACCTAGAGAACGGACACACTGTGAATACGAAAGTTTCTAAAACTCAACGAATAGTCCCTCTCCTGGTGCTCCGGTTTGAATTTCCATCTGCTTTAATATCAACCTCCCAACTTGGAGAGACAGCCCCTTTACCTCCTGGCTCACACAGGTTGCCAATTTGGCAGAGGATGAAAGAGAAGAGGGAGAACCAATGAGAGAGTAGCTGTTAGGCACTTGGACGGGGACATATCACTGTAATTTCCCAGCAGGAAGAAGAATTAACCAAAGTCTCAGCCCCCCACCGGGAACAAGCATAGGTCCTGAACCAAAATTTTGGACTTGCGGTCAGCTCACCAAAAACGAGTTGAAAAATGGAGCTCAGGGGCACAGCAATTCACAAACTGGGCGACTAATAAAGCACAACTATCGTCCAAAAATCTGTTGAGGGAAGGCAACGAGGCGGACCTGAAAGCGAGGCAGAATAGCAGGAAACAGATTTCAAGAGGTACGTTGGAATCGCCTTTAAAGCACAGGAAGAGGGGCCCAACTTCGACAATGATGCACTTGGCCAAAAAGGGCGTATGCGTTTTCTCCTGAATATATTCAGGAGAAAACGCATACGCCCTTTTTGGCCAAGCAAGCAAGCAGGCAATGCAAATCTGCACTACAAAGAAGTATCACTTCCCACCGGTCAAAAGGGACATCCACAAAATGTGTAAAAACCAGAAAGCAAGACAGGCCCTGGAGAACAGGGAGCCTTGTTATGCTGATGGGCGGGATGTAAATTGCCAACTGCCTCTCTGGAGGAGTGCATTGTGTTCCCTAAAACAAGTAAACAACGGAGCTAAAGAGCCAAGGGGACTTCCAGTCTAGGGAATATACCTTGGGAAAACTGAAAATCAATAAGACAGAGCCACCCCAAAATTTAGGGCTGCACTGCTTACAAGGACCTCAACTTGGGTACACCTTAAATATCCCAGGAAATATAAAAATGGTTCAAAAAATTGTGGTACTTACGTACGATGGAATATCCCTCAGCCATGAAATCAATGTCATAAGACCAGTAGCACCAAAATGGGTGGATTCAGGTACGATGATTCTAAGTGAAATAAGTCACAGAGAAAAAGAAACTTATCATAAGATATCACTTATGAAGATCCTGTGAACATGGCTACACTTGAACTGAGTTAGGAAAAGAACAGTGTTTCGCATTTAGAAAGCACTCTTATGCCTGCTTAAGGGGGAAGGAGAGGTGGGGTGATGCATAAAACCAGAGTTTGATATAAGCACAGGTACCGTTCCAAAAACCAACTATGGAATAGACATGACCTACACCTTCCTCAGTGAAAGGGACTTAAAACACCATATTTCCCGCAGAGGAATATATCTGACTAGTAAGAATCTTAAAACCTATGTATTGATATGTCTCCGTAAGGGAATCAAGTGTGTCTAGACTGGCATAAACATGGCAGCGAGAATCAGCTCAAACCCACTATAAAAAGGAATTTCAAAAACAAAACAATAAAACTGGGAAATTCTTTCCAATTCCTTCAGGGTCTCTGATGAAACCTGGAATGACCCTATCTACAACGACAGCTGGATGTGGCATAAGGCTGGACACTTGGGACTGACAGTATTGGTGAGATTGGGTGAGCAAATGCAGACCCTTTAAAGAACAAATGCCTGGCACCCATTCCATGGGTCCCAACTCTCCAGGTTGAAGGGAATATTACTACAGCTATAACATGTACGGGAAACCTAGAGAACGGACACACTGTGAATACGAAAGTTTCTAAAACTCAACGAATAGTCCCTCTCCTGGTGCTCCGGTTTGAATTTCCATCTGCTTTAATATCAACCTCCCAACTTGGAGAGACAGCCCCTTTACCTCCTGGCTCACACAGGTTGCCAATTTGGCAGAGGATGAAAGAGAAGAGGGAGAACCAATGAGAGAGTAGCTGTTAGGCACTTGGACGGGGACATATCACTGTAATTTCCCAGCAGGAAGAAGAATTAACCAAAGTCTCAGCCCCCCACCGGGAACAAGCATGGTCCTGAACCAAAATTTTGGACTTGCGGTCAGCTCACCAAAAACGAGTTGAAAAATGGAGCTCAGGGGCACAGCAATTCACAAACTGGGCGACTAATAAAGCACAACTATCGTCCAAAAATCTGTTGAGGGAAGGCAACGAGGCGGACTTGAAAGCGAGGCAGAAAAGCAGGAAACAGATTTCAAGAGGTACGTTGGAATCGCCTTTAAAGCACAGGAAGAGGGGCACAACTTCGACAATGATGCACTTGGCCAAAAATGGCGTATGCGTTTTCTCCAGGAGAAAACACATACGCCCTTTTTGGCCAAGCAAGCAAGCGGGCAATGCAAATCTGCACTACAAAGAAGTGTCACTTCCCACCAGTCAAAAGGGATATCCGCAAAATGTGTAAAAACCCGAAAGGCAAGACAGGCCCTGGAGAACAGGGAGCCTTGTTATGCTGATGGGCGGGATGTAAACTGCCAACTGCCTCTCTGGAGGAGTGCATTGTGTTCCCTAAAACAAGTAAAGAACAGAGCTACAGAGCCAAGGGTACTTCCAGTCTAGGGAATATACCTTGGGAAAAATGAAAATCAATAAGACAGAGCCACCCCAAAATTTAGGGCTGCACTGCTTACAAGGACCTCAACTTGGGTACACCTTAAATATCTCAGGAAATATAAAAATGGTTCAAAAAATTGTGGTACTTACGTATGATGGAATATCCCTCAGCCATGAAATCAATGTCATAAGACCAGTAGCAGCAAAATGGGTGGATTCAGGTACGATGATTCTAAGTGAAATAAGTCACACAGAAAAAGAAACTTATCATAAGATATCACTTATGAAGATCCTGTAA
The DNA here is from genome assembly GCF_949752795.1 of Hyperoodon ampullatus. NCBI lineage: Eukaryota > Metazoa > Chordata > Mammalia > Artiodactyla > Ziphiidae > Hyperoodon > Hyperoodon ampullatus. The sequence goes on along the minus strand of NW_027640403.1, from coordinate 51,498 downwards.
ACATGGCTACACTTGAACTGAGTTAGGAAAGAAAACAGTGTCTCACATTTAGAAAACACACTTATGCCTTTTTAAGGGAGAAGGAGAGGTGCGGTGATGCATAAAACCAGAGTTTTATATAAGCACAGGTACCGTTCCAAAAACCAACTATGGAATAGACAAGACCTACACCTTCCTCAGTGAAAGGGACTCAAAACCCCATATTTCCCGCAGAGGAATATATCTGACTAGTAAGAATCTTAAAACCTATGTATTGATATGTCTCCGTAAGGGAATCAAGTGTGTCTAGACTGGCATAAACATGGCAGCGAGAATCAGCTCAAACCCACTATAAAAAGGAATTTCAAAAACAAAACAAAAAAACTGGGAAATTCTTTACAATTCCTTCAGGGTCAATGATGAAACCTGGAATGACCCTATCTACAATGACAGCTGGATGTGGCATAACGAGGGACACTTGGGACTGAGACGATTGGTGAGATTGTGTGAGCAAATGCAGACCCTTTAAAGCACAAATGCCTGGCACCCATTCCATGGGTCCCAACTCTCCAGGTTGAAGGGAATATTACTACAGCTATAACATGTACGGGAAACCTAGAGAACGGACACACTGTGAATACGAAAGGTTTCTAAAACTCAACGAATAGTCCGTGTCCTGGTGCTCTGGTTTGACTTTCCATCTGCTTTACTATCAACCTCCCAACTTGGAGAGACAGCCCCTTTAACCTCCTGGTTCGCACAGGTTGCCAATTTGGCAGAGGATGAAAGGGAAGAGGGAGAACCAATGAGAGAGTAGCTGTTAGGCATTTGGACGGGCACATATCACTGGAATTTCCCGGCAGGAAGAAGAATTAAGCAAAGTCTCAGCCACCCACCGGGAACCAGTATAGGTCCTGAACCAAAATTTTGGACTTGCGGTCCGCTCACCAAAAACGAGTTGAAAAATGGAGCTCAGGGGCACAGCAATTCACAAACTGGCCGAGTAATAAAGGACAACTATCGTCCAAAAATCTGTTGAGGGAAGGCAACGAGGCGGACTTGAAAGCGAGGCAGAATAGCAGGAAACAGATTTCAAGAGGTACGTTGGAATCGCCTTTAAAGCACAGGAAGAGGGGCACAACTTCGACAATGATGCACTTGGCCAAAAAGGGCGTATGCGTTTTCTCCTGTATATATTCAGGAGAAAACACATACGCCCTTTTTGGCCAAGCAAGCAAGCGGGCAATGCAAATCTGCACTACAAAGACGTATCACTTCCCACCGGTAAAAGGGACATCCACAAAATGTGTAAAATCCAGAAAGGCAAGACAGGCCCTGGAGAACAGGGAGCCTTGTTATGCTGATGGGTGGGATGTAAATTGCCAACTGCCTCTCTGGAGGAGTGCATTGTGTTCCCTAAAACAAGTAAACAACGGAGCTAAAGAGCCAAGGGGACTTCCAGTCTAGGGAATATACCTTGGGAAAACTGAAAATCAATAAGACAGAGCCACCCCAAAATTTAGGGCTGCACTGCTTACAAGGACCTCAACTTGGGTACACCTTAAATATCCCAGGAAATATAAAAATGGTTCAAAAAATTGTGGTACTTACGTACGATGGAATATCCCTCAGCCATGAAATCAATGTCATAAGACCAGTAGCACCAAAATGGGTGGATTCAGGTACGATGATTCTAAGTGAAATAAGTCACAGAGAAAAAGAAACTTATCATAAGATATCACTTATGAAGATCCTGTGAACATGGCTACACTTGAACTGAGTTAGGAAAAGAACAGTGTTTCGCATTTAGAAAGCACTCTTATGCCTGCTTAAGGGGGAAGGAGAGGTGGGGTGATGCATAAAACCAGAGTTTGATATAAGCACAGGTACCGTTCCAAAAACCAACTATGGAATAGACATGACCTACACCTTCCTCAGTGAAAGGGACTTAAAACACCATATTTCCCGCAGAGGAATATATCTGACTAGTAAGAATCTTAAAACCTATGTATTGATATGTCTCCGTAAGGGAATCAAGTGTGTCTAGACTGGCATAAACATGGCAGCGAGAATCAGCTCAAACCCACTATAAAAAGGAATTTCAAAAACAAAACAATAAAACTGGGAAATTCTTTCCAATTCCTTCAGGGTCTCTGATGAAACCTGGAATGACCCTATCTACAACGACAGCTGGATGTGGCATAAGGCTGGACACTTGGGACTGACAGTATTGGTGAGATTGGGTGAGCAAATGCAGACCCTTTAAAGAACAAATGCCTGGCACCCATTCCATGGGTCCCAACTCTCCAGGTTGAAGGGAATATTACTACAGCTATAACATGTACGGGAAACCTAGAGAACGGACACACTGTGAATACGAAAGTTTCTAAAACTCAACGAATAGTCCCTCTCCTGGTGCTCCGGTTTGAATTTCCATCTGCTTTAATATCAACCTCCCAACTTGGAGAGACAGCCCCTTTACCTCCTGGCTCACACAGGTTGCCAATTTGGCAGAGGATGAAAGAGAAGAGGGAGAACCAATGAGAGAGTAGCTGTTAGGCACTTGGACGGGGACATATCACTGTAATTTCCCAGCAGGAAGAAGAATTAACCAAAGTCTCAGCCCCCCACCGGGAACAAGCATAGGTCCTGAACCAAAATTTTGGACTTGCGGTCAGCTCACCAAAAACGAGTTGAAAAATGGAGCTCAGGGGCACAGCAATTCACAAACTGGGCGACTAATAAAGCACAACTATCGTCCAAAAATCTGTTGAGGGAAGGCAACGAGGCGGACCTGAAAGCGAGGCAGAATAGCAGGAAACAGATTTCAAGAGGTACGTTGGAATCGCCTTTAAAGCACAGGAAGAGGGGCCCAACTTCGACAATGATGCACTTGGCCAAAAAGGGCGTATGCGTTTTCTCCTGAATATATTCAGGAGAAAACGCATACGCCCTTTTTGGCCAAGCAAGCAAGCAGGCAATGCAAATCTGCACTACAAAGAAGTATCACTTCCCACCGGTCAAAAGGGACATCCACAAAATGTGTAAAAACCAGAAAGCAAGACAGGCCCTGGAGAACAGGGAGCCTTGTTATGCTGATGGGCGGGATGTAAATTGCCAACTGCCTCTCTGGAGGAGTGCATTGTGTTCCCTAAAACAAGTAAACAACGGAGCTAAAGAGCCAAGGGGACTTCCAGTCTAGGGAATATACCTTGGGAAAACTGAAAATCAATAAGACAGAGCCACCCCAAAATTTAGGGCTGCACTGCTTACAAGGACCTCAACTTGGGTACACCTTAAATATCCCAGGAAATATAAAAATGGTTCAAAAAATTGTGGTACTTACGTACGATGGAATATCCCTCAGCCATGAAATCAATGTCATAAGACCAGTAGCACCAAAATGGGTGGATTCAGGTACGATGATTCTAAGTGAAATAAGTCACAGAGAAAAAGAAACTTATCATAAGATATCACTTATGAAGATCCTGTGAACATGGCTACACTTGAACTGAGTTAGGAAAGAGAACAGTGTTTCGCATTTAGAAAGCACTCTTATGCCTGCTTAAGGGGGAAGGAGAGGTGGGGTGATGCATAAAACCAGAGTTTGATATAAGCACAGGTACCGTTCCAGAAACCAACTATGGAATAGACATGACCTACACCTTCCTCAGTGAAAGGGACTTAAAACACCATATTTCCCGCAGAGGAATATATCTGACTAGTAAGAATCTTAAAACCTATGTATTGATATGTCTCCGTAAGGGAATCAAGTGTGTCTAGACTGGCATAAACATGGCAGCGAGAATCAGCTCAAACCCACTATAAAAAGGAATTTCAAAAACAAAACAATAAAACTGGGAAATTCTTTCCAATTCCTTCAGGGTCTCTGATGAAACCTGGAATGACCCTATCTACAACGACAGCTGGATGTGGCATAAGGCTGGACACTTGGGACTGACAGTATTGGTGAGATTGGGTGAGCAAATGCAGACCCTTTAAAGAACAAATGCCTGGCACCCATTCCATGGGTCCCAACTCTCCAGGTTGAAGGGAATATTACTACAGCTATAACATGTACGGGAAACCTAGAGAACGGACACACTGTGAATACGAAAGTTTCTAAAACTCAACGAATAGTCCCTCTCCTGGTGCTCCGGTTTGAATTTCCATCTGCTTTAATATCAACCTCCCAACTTGGAGAGACAGCCCCTTTACCTCCTGGCTCACACAGGTTGCCAATTTGGCAGAGGATGAAAGAGAAGAGGGAGAACCAATGAGAGAGTAGCTGTTAGGCACTTGGACGGGGACATATCACTGTAATTTCCCAGCAGGAAGAAGAATTAACCAAAGTCTCAGCCCCCCACCGGGAACAAGCATAGGTCCTGAACCAAAATTTTGGACTTGCGGTCAGCTCACCAAAAACGAGTTGAAAAATGGAGCTCAGGGGCACAGCAATTCACAAACTGGGCGACTAATAAAGCACAACTATCGTCCAAAAATCTGTTGAGGGAAGGCAACGAGGCGGACTTGAAAGCGAGGCAGAAAAGCAGGAAACAGATTTCAAGAGGTACGTTGGAATCGCCTTTAAAGCACAGGAAGAGGGGCACAACTTCGACAATGATGCACTTGGCCAAAAATGGCGTATGCGTTTTCTCCAGGAGAAAACACATACGCCCTTTTTGGCCAAGCAAGCAAGCGGGCAATGCAAATCTGCACTACAAAGAAGTGTCACTTCCCACCAGTCAAAAGGGATATCCGCAAAATGTGTAAAAACCCGAAAGGCAAGACAGGCCCTGGAGAACAGGGAGCCTTGTTATGCTGATGGGCGGGATGTAAACTGCCAACTGCCTCTCTGGAGGAGTGCATTGTGTTCCCTAAAACAAGTAAAGAACAGAGCTACAGAGCCAAGGGTACTTCCAGTCTAGGGAATATACCTTGGGAAAAATGAAAATCAATAAGACAGAGCCACCCCAAAATTTAGGGCTGCACTGCTTACAAGGACCTCAACTTGGGTACACCTTAAATATCTCAGGAAATATAAAAATGGTTCAAAAAATTGTGGTACTTACGTATGATGGAATATCCCTCAGCCATGAAATCAATGTCATAAGACCAGTAGCAGCAAAATGGGTGGATTCAGGTACGATGATTCTAAGTGAAATAAGTCACACAGAAAAAGAAACTTATCATAAGATATCACTTATGAAGATCCTGTAAACATGGCTACACTTGAACTGAGTTAGGAAAGAAAACAGTGTCTCACATTTAGAAAACACACTTATGCCTTTTTAAGGGAGAAGGAGAGGTGCGGTGATGCATAAAACCAGAGTTTTATATAAGCACAGGTACCGTTCCAAAAACCAACTATGGAATAGACAAGACCTACACCTTCCTCAGTGAAAGGGACTCAAAACCCCATATTTCCCGCAGAGGAATATATCTGACTAGTAAGAATCTTAAAACCTATGTATTGATATGTCTCCGTAAGGGAATCAAGTGTGTCTAGACTGGCATAAACATGGCAGCGAGAATCAGCTCAAACCCACTATAAAAAGGAATTTCAAAAACAAAACAAAAAAACTGGGAAATTCTTTACAATTCCTTCAGGGTCAATGATGAAACCTGGAATGACCCTATCTACAATGACAGCTGGATGTGGCATAACGAGGGACACTTGGGACTGAGACGATTGGTGAGATTGGGTGAGCAAATGCAGACCCTTTAAAGCACAAATGCCTGGCACCCATTCCATGGGTCCCAACTCTCCAGGTTGAAGGGAATATTACTACAGCTATAACATGTACGGGAAACCTAGAGAACGGACACACTGTGAATACGAAAGGTTTCTAAAACTCAACGAATAGTCCGTGTCCTGGTGCTCTGGTTTGACATTCCATCTGCTTTACTATCAACCTCCCAACTTGGAGAGACAGCCCCTTTAACCTCCTGGTTCGCACAGGTTGCCAATTTGGCAGAGGATGAAAGGGAAGAGGGAGAACGAATGAGAGAGTAGCTGTTAGGCATTTGGACGGGCACATATCACTGGAATTTCCCGGCAGGAAGAAGAATTAAGCAAAGTCTCAGCCACCCACCGGGAACCAGTATAGGTCCTGAACCAAAATTTTGGACTTGCGGTCCGCTCACCAAAAACGAGTTGAAAAATGGAGCTCAGGGGCACAGCAATTCACAAACTGGCCGAGTAATAAAGGACAACTATCGTCCAAAAATCTGTTGAGGGAAGGCAACGAGGCGGACTTGAAAGCGAGGCAGAATAGCAGGAAACAGATTTCAAGAGGTACGTTGGAATCGCCTTTAAAGCACAGGAAGAGGGGCACAACTTCGACAATGATGCACTTGGCCAAAAAGGGCGTATGCGTTTTCTCCTGTATATATTCAGGAGAAAACACATACGCCCTTTTTGGCCAAGCAAGCAAGCGGGCAATGCAAATCTGCACTACAAAGACGTATCACTTCCCACCGGTAAAAGGGACATCCACAAAATGTGTAAAATCCAGAAAGGCAAGACAGGCCCTGGAGAACAGGGAGCCTTGTTATGCTGATGGGCGGGATGTAAATTGCCAACTGCCTCTCTGGAGGAGTGCATTGTGTTCCCTAAAACAAGTAAACAACGGAGCTAAAGAGCCAAGGGGACTTCCAGTCTAGGGAATATACCTTGGGAAAACTGAAAATCAATAAGACAGAGCCACCCCAAAATTTAGGGCTGCACTGCTTACAAGGACCTCAACTTGGGTACACCTTAAATATCCCAGGAAATATAAAAATGGTTCAAAAAATTGTGGTACTTACGTACGATGGAATATCCCTCAGCCATGAAATCAATGTCATAAGACCAGTAGCACCAAAATGGGTGGATTCAGGTACGATGATTCTAAGTGAAATAAGTCACAGAGAAAAAGAAACTTATCATAAGATATCACTTATGAAGATCCTGTGAACATGGCTACACTTGAACTGAGTTAGGAAAGAGAACAGTGTTTCGCATTTAGAAAGCACTCTTATGCCTGCTTAAGGGGGAAGGAGAGGTGGGGTGATGCATAAAACCAGAGTTTGATATAAGCACAGGTACCGTTCCAAAAACCAACTATGGAATAGACATGACCTACACCTTCCTCAGTGAAAGGGACTTAAAACACCATATTTCCCGCAGAGGAATATATCTGACTAGTAAGAATCTTAAAACCTATGTATTGATATGTCTCCGTAAGGGAATCAAGTGTGTCTAGACTGGCATAAACATGGCAGCGAGAATCAGCTCAAACCCACTATAAAAAGGAATTTCAAAAACAAAACAATAAAACTGGGAAATTCTTTCCAATTCCTTCAGGGTCTCTGATGAAACCTGGAATGACCCTATCTACAACGACAGCTGGATGTGGCATAAGGCTGGACACTTGGGACTGACAGTATTGGTGAGATTGGGTGAGCAAATGCAGACCCTTTAAAGAACAAATGCCTGGCACCCATTCCATGGGTCCCAACTCTCCAGGTTGAAGGGAATATTACTACAGCTATAACATGTACGGGAAACCTAGAGAACGGACACACTGTGAATACGAAAGTTTCTAAAACTCAACGAATAGTCCCTCTCCTGGTGCTCCGGTTTGAATTTCCATCTGCTTTAATATCAACCTCCCAACTTGGAGAGACAGCCCCTTTACCTCCTGACTCACACAGGTTGCCAATTTGGCAGAGGATGAAAGAGAAGAGGGAGAACCAATGAGAGAGTAGCTGTTAGGCACTTGGACGGGGACATATCACTGTAATTTCCCAGCAGGAAGAAGAATTAACCAAAGTCTCAGCCCCCCACCGGGAACAAGCATAGGTCCTGAACCAAAATTTTGGACTTGCGGCCAGCTCACCAAAAACGAGTTGAAAAATGGAGCTCAGGGGCACAGCAATTCACAAACTGGGCGACTAATAAAGCACAACTATCGTCCAAAAATCTGTTGAGGGAAGGCAACGAGGCGGACCTGAAAGCGAGGCAGAATAGCAGGAAACAGATTTCAAGAGGTACATTGGAATCGCCTTTAAAGCACAGGAAGAGGGGCCCAACTTCGACAATGATGCACTTGGCCAAAAAGGGCGTATGCGTTTTCTCCTGAATATATTCAGGAGAAAACGCATACGCCCTTTTTGGCCAAGCAAGCAAGCAGGCAATGCAAATCTGCACTACAAAGAAGTATCACTTCCCACCGGTCAAAAGGGACATCCACAAAATGTGTAAAAACCAGAAAGCAAGACAGGCCCTGGAGAACAGGGAGCCTTGTTATGCTGATGGGCGGGATGTAAATTGCCAACTGCCTCTCTGGAGGAGTGCATTGTGTTCCCTAAAACAAGTAAACAACGGAGCTAAAGAGCCAAGGGGACTTCAAGTCTAGGGAATATACCTTGGGAAAACTGAAAATCAATAAGACAGAGCCACCCCAAAATTTAGGGCTGCACTGCTTACAAGGACCTCAACTTGGGTACACCTTAAATATCCCAGGAAATATAAAAATGGTTCAAAAAATTGTGGTACTTACGTACGATGGAATATCCCTCAGCCATGAAATCAATGTCATAAGACCAGTAGCACCAAAATGGGTGGATTCAGGTACGATGATTCTAAGTGAAATAAGTCACAGAGAAAAAGAAACTTATCATAAGATATCACTTATGAAGATCCTGTGAACATGGCTACACTTGAACTGAGTTAGGAAAGAGAACAGTGTTTCGCATTTAGAAAGCACTCTTATGCCTGCTTAAGGGGGAAGGAGAGGTGGGGTGATGCATAAAACCAGAGTTTGATATAAGCACAGGTACCGTTCCAAAAACCAACTATGGAATAGACATGACCTACACCTTCCTCAGTGAAAGGGACTTAAAACACCATATTTCCCGCAGAGGAATATATCTGACTAGTAAGAATCTTAAAACCTATGTATTGATATGTCTCCGTAAGGGAATCAAGTGTGTCTAGACTGGCATAAACATGGCAGCGAGAATCAGCTCAAACCCACTATAAAAAGGAATTTCAAAAACAAAACAATAAAACTGGGAAATTCTTTCCAATTCCTTCAGGGTCTCTGATGAAACCTGGAATGACCCTATCTACAACGACAGCTGGATGTGGCATAAGGCTGGACACTTGGGACTGACAGTATTGGTGAGATTGGGTGAGCAAATGCAGACCCTTTAAAGAACAAATGCCTGGCACCCATTCCATGGGTCCCAACTCTCCAGGTTGAAGGGAATATTACTACAGCTATAACATGTACGGGAAACCTAGAGAACGGACACACTGTGAATACGAAAGTTTCTAAAACTCAACGAATAGTCCCTCTCCTGGTGCTCCGGTTTGAATTTCCATCTGCTTTAATATCAACCTCCCAACTTGGAGAGACAGCCCCTTTACCTCCTGGCTCACACAGGTTGCCAATTTGGCAGAGGATGAAAGAGAAGAGGGAGAACCAATGAGAGAGTAGCTGTTAGGCACTTGGACGGGGACATATCACTGTAATTTCCCAGCAGGAAGAAGAATTAACCAAAGTCTCAGCCCCCCACCGGGAACAAGCATAGGTCCTGAACCAAAATTTTGGACTTGCGGTCAGCTCACCAAAAACGAGTTGAAAAATGGAGCTCAGGGGCACAGCAATTCACAAACTGGGCGACTAATAAAGCACAACTATCGTCCAAAAATCTGTTGAGGGAAGGCAACGAGGCGGACTTGAAAGCGAGGCAGAAAAGCAGGAAACAGATTTCAAGAGGTACGTTGGAATCGCCTTTAAAGCACAGGAAGAGGGGCACAACTTCGACAATGATGCACTTGGCCAAAAATGGCGTATGCGTTTTCTCCAGGAGAAAACACATACGCCCTTTTTGGCCAAGCAAGCAAGCGGGCAATGCAAATCTGCACTACAAAGAAGTGTCACTTCCCACCAGTCAAAAGGGATATCCGCAAAATGTGTAAAAACCCGAAAGGCAAGACAGGCCCTGGAGAACAGGGAGCCTTGTTATGCTGATGGGCGGGATGTAAACTGCCAACTGCCTCTCTGGAGGAGTGCATTGTGTTCCCTAAAACAAGTAAAGAACAGAGCTACAGAGCCAAGGGTACTTCCAGTCTAGGGAATATACCTTGGGAAAAATGAAAATCAATAAGACAGAGCCACCCCAAAATTTAGGGCTGCACTGCTTACAAGGACCTCAACTTGGGTACACCTTAAATATCTCAGGAAATATAAAAATGGTTCAAAAAATTGTGGTACTTACGTATGATGGAATATCCCTCAGCCATGAAATCAATGTCATAAGACCAGTAGCAGCAAAATGGGTGGATTCAGGTACGATGATTCTAAGTGAAATAAGTCACACAGAAAAAGAAACTTATCATAAGATATCACTTATGAAGATCCTGTAAACATGGCTACACTTGAACTGAGTTAGGAAAGAAAACAGTGTCTCACATTTAGAAAACACACTTATGCCTTTTTAAGGGAGAAGGAGAGGTGCGGTGATGCATAAAACCAGAGTTTTATATAAGCACAGGTACCGTTCCAAAAACCAACTATGGAATAGACAAGACCTACACCTTCCTCAGTGAAAGGGACTCAAAACCCCATATTTCCCGCAGAGGAATATATCTGACTAGTAAGAATCTTAAAACCTATGTATTGATATGTCTCCGTAAGGGAATCAAGTGTGTCTAGACTGGCATAAACATGGCAGCGAGAATCAGCTCAAACCCACTATAAAAAGGAATTTCAAAAACAAAACAAAAAAACTGGGAAATTCTTTACAATTCCTTCAGGGTCAATGATGAAACCTGGAATGACCCTATCTACAATGACAGCTGGATGTGGCATAACGAGGGACACTTGGGACTGAGACGATTGGTGAGATTGTGTGAGCAAATGCAGACCCTTTAAAGCACAAATGCCTGGCACCCATTCCATGGGTCCCAACTCTCCAGGTTGAAGGGAATATTACTACAGCTATAACATGTACGGGAAACCTAGAGAACGGACACACTGTGAATACGAAAGGTTTCTAAAACTCAACGAATAGTCCGTGTCCTGGTGCTCTGGTTTGACTTTCCATCTGCTTTACTATCAACCTCCCAACTTGGAGAGACAGCCCCTTTAACCTCCTGGTTCGCACAGGTTGCCAATTTGGCAGAGGATGAAAGGGAAGAGGGAGAACCAATGAGAGAGTAGCTGTTAGGCATTTGGACGGGCACATATCACTGGAATTTCCCGGCAGGAAGAAGAATTAAGCAAAGTCTCAGCCACCCACCGGGAACCAGTATAGGTCCTGAACCAAAATTTTGGACTTGCGGTCCGCTCACCAAAAACGAGTTGAAAAATGGAGCTCAGGGGCACAGCAATTCACAAACTGGCCGAGTAATAAAGGACAACTATCGTCCAAAAATCTGTTGAGGGAAGGCAACGAGGCGGACTTGAAAGCGAGGCAGAATAGCAGGAAACAGATTTCAAGAGGTACGTTGGAATCGCCTTTAAAGCACAGGAAGAGGGGCACAACTTCGACAATGATGCACTTGGCCAAAAAGGGCGTATGCGTTTTCTCCTGTATATATTCAGGAGAAAACACATACGCCCTTTTTGGCCAAGCAAGCAAGCGGGCAATGCAAATCTGCACTACAAAGACGTATCACTTCCCACCGGTAAAAGGGACATCCACAAAATGTGTAAAATCCAGAAAGGCAAGACAGGCCCTGGAGAACAGGGAGCCTTGTTATGCTGATGGGCGGGATGTAAATTGCCAACTGCCTCTCTGGAGGAGTGCATTGTGTTCCCTAAAACAAGTAAACAACGGAGCTAAAGAGCCAAGGGGACTTCCAGTCTAGGGAATATACCTTGGGAAAACTGAAAATCAATAAGACAGAGCCACCCCAAAATTTAGGGCTGCACTGCTTACAAGGACCTCAACTTGGGTACACCTTAAATATCCCAGGAAATATAAAAATGGTTCAAAAAATTGTGGTACTTACGTACGATGGAATATCCCTCAGCCATGAAATCAATGTCATAAGACCAGTAGCACCAAAATGGGTGGATTCAGGTACGATGATTCTAAGTGAAATAAGTCACAGAGAAAAAGAAACTTATCATAAGATATCACTTATGAAGATCCTGTGAACATGGCTACACTTGAACTGAGTTAGGAAAGAGAACAGTGTTTCGCATTTAGAAAGCACTCTTATGCCTGCTTAAGGGGGAAGGAGAGGTGGGGTGATGCATAAAACCAGAGTTTGATATAAGCACAGGTACCGTTCCAAAAACCAACTATGGAATAGACATGACCTACACCTTCCTCAGTGAAAGGGACTTAAAACACCATATTTCCCGCAGAGGAATATATCTGACTAGTAAGAATCTTAAAACCTATGTATTGATATGTCTCCGTAAGGGAATCAAGTGTGTCTAGACTGGCATAAACATGGCAGCGAGAATCAGCTCAAACCCACTATAAAAAGGAATTTCAAAAACAAAACAATAAAACTGGGAAATTCTTTCCAATTCCTTCAGGGTCTCTGATGAAACCTGGAATGACCCTATCTACAACGACAGCTGGATGTGGCATAAGGCTGGACACTTGGGACTGACAGTATTGGTGAGATTGGGTGAGCAAATGCAGACCCTTTAAAGAACAAATGCCTGGCACCCATTCCATGGGTCCCAACTCTCCAGGTTGAAGGGAATATTACTACAGCTATAACATGTACGGGAAACCTAGAGAACGGACACACTGTGAATACGAAAGTTTCTAAAACTCAACGAATAGTCCCTCTCCTGGTGCTCCGGTTTGAATTTCCATCTGCTTTAATATCAACCTCCCAACTTGGAGAGACAGCCCCTTTACCTCCTGGCTCACACAGGTTGCCAATTTGGCAGAGGATGAAAGAGAAGAGGGAGAACCAATGAGAGAGTAGCTGTTAGGCACTTGGACGGGGACATATCACTGTAATTTCCCAGCAGGAAGAAGAATTAACCAAAGTCTCAGCCCCCCACCGGGAACAAGCATAGGTCCTGAACCAAAATTTTGGACTTGCGGTCAGCTCACCAAAAACGAGTTGAAAAATGGAGCTCAGGGGCACAGCAATTCACAAACTGGGCGACTAATAAAGCACAACTATCGTCCAAAAATCTGTTGAGGGAAGGCAACGAGGCGGACTTGAAAGCGAGGCAGAAAAGCAGGAAACAGATTTCAAGAGGTACGTTGGAATCGCCTTTAAAGCACAGGAAGAGGGGCACAACTTCGACAATGATGCACTTGGCCAAAAATGGCGTATGCGTTTTCTCCAGGAGAAAACACATACGCCCTTTTTGGCCAAGCAAGCAAGCGGGCAATGCAAATCTGCACTACAAAGAAGTGTCACTTCCCACCAGTCAAAAGGGATATCCGCAAAATGTGTAAAAACCCGAAAGGCAAGACAGGCCCTGGAGAACAGGGAGCCTTGTTATGCTGATGGGCGGGATGTAAACTGCCAACTGCCTCTCTGGAGGAGTGCATTGTGTTCCCTAAAACAAGTAAAGAACAGAGCTACAGAGCCAAGGGTACTTCCAGTCTAGGGAATATACCTTGGGAAAAATGAAAATCAATAAGACAGAGCCACCCCAAAATTTAGGGCTGCACTGCTTACAAGGACCTCAACTTGGGTACACCTTAAATATCTCAGGAAATATAAAAATGGTTCAAAAAATTGTGGTACTTACGTATGATGGAATATCCCTCAGCCATGAAATCAATGTCATAAGACCAGTAGCAGCAAAATGGGTGGATTCAGGTACGATGATTCTAAGTGAAATAAGTCACACAGAAAAAGAAACTTATCATAAGATATCACTTATGAAGATCCTGTAAACATGGCTACACTTGAACTGAGTTAGGAAAGAAAACAGTGTCTCACATTTAGAAAACACACTTATGCCTTTTTAAGGGAGAAGGAGAGGTGCGGTGATGCATAAAACCAGAGTTTTATATAAGCACAGGTACCGTTCCAAAAACCAACTATGGAATAGACAAGACCTACACCTTCCTCAGTGAAAGGGACTCAAAACCCCATATTTCCCGCAGAGGAATATATCTGACTAGTAAGAATCTTAAAACCTATGTATTGATATGTCTCCGTAAGGGAATCAAGTGTGTCTAGACTGGCATAAACATGGCAGCGAGAATCAGCTCAAACCCACTATAAAAAGGAATTTCAAAAACAAAACAAAAAAACTGGGAAATTCTTTACAATTCCTTCAGGGTCAATGATGAAACCTGGAATGACCCTATCTACAATGACAGCTGGATGTGGCATAACGAGGGACACTTGGGACTGAGACGATTGGTGAGATTGTGTGAGCAAATGCAGACCCTTTAAAGCACAAATGCCTGGCACCCATTCCATGGGTCCCAACTCTCCAGGTTGAAGGGAATATTACTACAGCTATAACATGTACGGGAAACCTAGAGAACGGACACACTGTGAATACGAAAGGTTTCTAAAACTCAACGAATAGTCCGTGTCCTGGTGCTCTGGTTTGACTTTCCATCTGCTTTACTATCAACCTCCCAACTTGGAGAGACAGCCCCTTTAACCTCCTGGTTCGCACAGGTTGCCAATTTGGCAGAGGATGAAAGGGAAGAGGGAGAACCAATGAGAGAGTAGCTGTTAGGCATTTGGACGGGCACATATCACTGGAATTTCCCGGCAGGAAGAAGAATTAAGCAAAGTCTCAGCCACCCACCGGGAACCAGTATAGGTCCTGAACCAAAATTTTGGACTTGCGGTCCGCTCACCAAAAACGAGTTGAAAAATGGAGCTCAGGGGCACAGCAATTCACAAACTGGCCGAGTAATAAAGGACAACTATCGTCCAAAAATCTGTTGAGGGAAGGCAACGAGGCGGACTTGAAAGCGAGGCAGAATAGCAGGAAACAGATTTCAAGAGGTACGTTGGAATCGCCTTTAAAGCACAGGAAGAGGGGCACAACTTCGACAATGATGCACTTGGCCAAAAAGGGCGTATGCGTTTTCTCCTGTATATATTCAGGAGAAAACACATACGCCCTTTTTGGCCAAGCAAGCAAGCGGGCAATGCAAATCTGCACTACAAAGACGTATCACTTCCCACCGGTAAAAGGGACATCCACAAAATGTGTAAAATCCAGAAAGGCAAGACAGGCCCTGGAGAACAGGGAGCCTTGTTATGCTGATGGGCGGGATGTAAATTGCCAACTGCCTCTCTGGAGGAGTGCATTGTGTTCCCTAAAACAAGTAAACAACGGAGCTAAAGAGCCAAGGGGACTTCCAGTCTAGGGAATATACCTTGGGAAAACTGAAAATCAATAAGACAGAGCCACCCCAAAATTTAGGGCTGCACTGCTTACAAGGACCTCAACTTGGGTACACCTTAAATATCCCAGGAAATATAAAAATGGTTCAAAAAATTGTGGTACTTACGTACGATGGAATATCCCTCAGCCATGAAATCAATGTCATAAGACCAGTAGCACCAAAATGGGTGGATTCAGGTACGATGATCCTAAGTGAAATAAGTCACAGAGAAAAAGAAACTTATCATAAGATATCACTTATGAAGATCCTGTGAACATGGCTACACTTGAACTGAGTTAGGAAAGAGAACAGTGTCTCACATTTAGAAAACACTCTTAAGCCTGCTTAAGGGGGAAGGAGAGGTGGGGTGCTGCATAAAACCAGAGATTAATATAAGCACAGGTACTGTTCCAAAAACCAACTATCGAATAGACAAGACCTACACCTTCCTCAGTGAAAGGGACTCAAAACCCCATATTTCCCTCAGAGGAATATATCTGACTAGTAAGAATCTTAAAACCTATGTGTTGATATGTCTCCGTAAGGGAATCAAGTGTGTCTAGACTGGCATAAACATGGCAGCGAGAATCAGCTCAAACCCACTATAAAAAGGAATTTCAAAAACAAAACAATAAAACTGGGAAATTCTTTCCAATTCCTTCAGGGTCTCTGATGAAACCTGGAATGACCCTATCTACAACGACAGCTGGATGTGGCATAAGGCTGGACACTTGGGACTGACAGTATTGGTGAGATTGGGTGAGCAAATGCAGACCCTTTAAAGAACAAATGCCTGGCACCCATTCCATGGGTCCCAACTCTCCAGGTTGAAGGGAATATTACTACAGCTATAACATGTACGGGAAACCTAGAGAACGGACACACTGTGAATACGAAAGTTTCTAAAACTCAACGAATAGTCCCTCTCCTGGTGCTCCGGTTTGAATTTCCATCTGCTTTAATATCAACCTCCCAACTTGGAGAGACAGCCCCTTTACCTCCTGGCTCACACAGGTTGCCAATTTGGCAGAGGATGAAAGAGAAGAGGGAGAACCAATGAGAGAGTAGCTGTTAGGCACTTGGACGGGGACATATCACTGTAATTTCCCAGCAGGAAGAAGAATTAACCAAAGTCTCAGCCCCCCACCGGGAACAAGCATAGGTCCTGAACCAAAATTTTGGACTTGCGGTCAGCTCACCAAAAACGAGTTGAAAAATGGAGCTCAGGGGCACAGCAATTCACAAACTGGGCGACTAATAAAGCACAACTATCGTCCAAAAATCTGTTGAGGGAAGGCAACGAGGCGGACCTGAAAGCGAGGCAGAATAGCAGGAAACAGATTTCAAGAGGTACGTTGGAATCGCCTTTAAAGCACAGGAAGAGGGGCCCAACTTCGACAATGATGCACTTGGCCAAAAATGGCGTATGCGTTTTCTCCAGGAGAAAACACATATGCCCTTTTTGGCCAAGCAAGCAAGCGGGCTATGCAAATCTGCACTACAAAGAAGTGTCACTTCCCACCAGTCAAAAGGGATATCCGCAAAATGTGTAAAAACCCGAAAGGCAAGACAGGCCCTGGAGAACAGGGAGCCTTGTTATGCTGATGGGCGGGATGTAAACTGCCAACTGCCTCTCTGGAGGAGTGCATTGTGTTCCCTAAAACAAGTAAAGAACAGAGCTACAGAGCCAAGGGTACTTCCAGTCTAGGGAATATACCTTGGGAAAAATGAAAATCAATAAGACAGAGCCACCCCAAAATTTAGGGCTGCACTGCTTACAAGGACCTCAACTTGGGTACACCTTAAATATCTCAGGAAATATAAAAATGGTTCAAAAAATTGTCATACTTACGTATGATGGAATATCCCTCAGCCATGAAATCAATGTCATAAGACCAGTAGCAGCAAAATGGGTGGATTCAGGTACGATGATTCTAAGTGAAATAAGTCACACAGAAAAAGAAACTTATCATAAGATATCACTTATGAAGATCCTGTAAACATGGCTACACTTGAACTGAGTTAGGAAAGAAAACAGTGTCTCACATTTAGAAAACACACTTATGCCTTTTTAAGGGAGAAGGAGAGGTGCGGTGATGCATAAAACCAGAGTTTTATATAAGCACAGGTACCGTTCCAAAAACCAACTATGGAATAGACAAGACCTACACCTTCCTCAGTGAAAGGGACTCAAAACCCCATATTTCCCGCAGAGGAATATATCTGACTAGTAAGAATCTTAAAACGTATGTATTGATATGTCTCCGTAAGGGAATCAAGTGTGTCTAGACTGGCATAAACATGGCAGCGAGAATCAGCTCAAACCCACTATAAAAAGGAATTTCAAAAACAAAACAAAAAAACTGGGAAATTCTTTCCAATTCCTTCAGGGTCTCTGATGAAACCTGGAATGACCCTATCTACAATGACAGCTGGATGTGGCATAAGGCTGGACACTTGTGACTGAGAGGATTGGAGAGATTGGTTGAGCAAATGCAGACCCTTTAAAGCAATAATGCATGGCACCCATTCCATGGGTCCCAACTCTCCAGGTTGAAGGGAATATTACTACAGCTGTAACATGTATGGGAAACCTAGAGAACGGACACACTGTGAAATCGAAAGGTTTCTAAAACTCAACGAATAGTCCCTCTCCTGGTGCTCTGGTTTGATTTTCCATCTGCTTTACTATCTACCTCCCAACTTGGAGAGACAGCCCCTTTAACCTCCTGGTTCGCACAGGTTGCCAATTTGGCAGAGGGTGAAAGGGAGGAGGGACAACCAATGAGAGAGAAACTGTTAGGCATTTGGACGGGCACATATCACTGTAATTTCCCGGCAGGAAGAAGAATTAACAAATGTCTCAGCCACCCACGGGAAACAGTATAGGTCCTGAACCAAAATTTTGGACTTGCGGTCAGCTCACCAAAAACGAGTTGAAAAATGGAGCTCAGGGGCACAGCAATTCACAAACTTGCCGAGTAATAAAGGACAAATATCGTCCAAAAATCTCTTGAGGGAAGGCAACGAGGCGGACTTGAAAGCGAGGTGGAATAGCAGGAAACAGATTTCAAGAGGTACGTTGGAATCGCCTTTAAAGCACAGGAAGAGGGGCACAACTTCGACAATGATGCACTTGGCCAAAAAGGGCGTATGCGTTTTCTCCTGAATATATTCAGGAGAAAACGCATACGCCCTTTTTGGCCAAGCAAGCAAGCGGGCAATTCAAATCTGGACTACAAAGAAGTATCACTTCCCACCGGTCAAAAGCAACATCCACAAAATGTGTAAAAACCAGAAAGGCAAGACAGGCCCTGGAGAACAGGGAGCCTTGTTATGCTGATAAGGGATGTAAATTGCCAACTGCCTCTCTGGAGGAGTGCATTGTGTTCCCTAAAACAAGTAAAGAACAGAGCGACAGAGCCAAGGGCACTTCCAGTCTAGGGAATATACCTTGGGAAAACTGAAAATCAATAAGACAGAGCCACCCCAAAATTTAGGGCTGCACTGCTTACAAGGACCTCAACTTCGGTACACCATAAATATCCCAGGAAATATAAAAATGGTTCAGAAAATTGTGGTACTTACGTACGATGGAATATCCCTCAGCCATGAAATCAATGTCATAAGACCAGTAGCAGCAAAATGGGTGGATTCAGGTACGATTATCCTAAGTGAAATAAGTCACACAGAAAAGGAAACTTATCATAAGATATCACTTATGAAGATCCTGTAAACATGGCTACACTTGAACTGAGTTAGGAAAGAGAACAGTGTCTCACATTTAGAAAAAACTCTTAAGCCTGCTTAAGGGGGAAGGAGAGGTGGGGTGCTGCATAAAACCAGAGATTAATATAAGCACAGGTACTGTTCCAAAAACCAACTATCGAATAGACAAGACCTACACCTTCCTCAGTGAAAGGGACTCAAAACCCCATATTTCCCTCAGAGGAATATATCTGACTAGTAAGAATCTTAAAACCTATGTGTTGATATGTCTCCGTAAGGGAATCAAGTGTGTCTAGACTGGCATAAACATGGCAGCGAGAATCAGCTCAAACCCACTATAAAAAGGAATTTCAAAAACAAAACAAAAAACTGGGAAATTCTTTACAATTCCTTCAGGGTCTCTGATGAAACCTGGAATGACCCTATCTACAATGACAGCTGGATGTGGCATAACGAGGGACACTTGGGACTGAGACGATTGGTGAGATTGGGTGAGCAAATGCAGACCCTTTAAAGAAAAAAGCCTGGCACCCATTCCATGGGTCCAAACTCTCCAGGTTGAAGGGAATATTACTACAGCTATAACATGTACGGGAAACCTAGAGAACGGACACACTGTGAATACGAAAGGTTTCTAAAACTCAACGAATAGTCCCTCTCCTGGTGTTCCGGTTTGACTTTCCATCTGCTTTACTATCAACCTCCCAACTTGGAGAGACAGCCCCTTTAACCTCCTGGTTCGCACAAGTTGCCAATTTGGCAGAGGATGAAAGGGAAGAGGGAGAACCAATGAGAGAGTAGCTGTTAGGCATTTGGACGGGCACATATCACTGTAATTTGCCGGCAGGAAGAAGAATTAACCAAAGTCTCAGCCACCCACCGGGAACCAGTATAGGTCCCGAACCAAAATTTTGGACTTGCGGTCCGCTCACCAAAAACGAGTTGAAAAATGGAGCTCAGGGGCACAGCAATTCACAAACTGGCCGAGTAATAAAGGACAACTATGGTCCAAAAATATGTTGAGGGAAGGCAACGAGGCGGACTTGAAAGCGAGGCAGAATAGCAGGAAACAGATTTCAAGAGGTACGTTGGAATCGCGTTTAAAGCACAGGAAGAGGGGCACAACTTCGACAATGATGCACTTGGCCAAAAAGGGCATATGCGTTTTCTCCTGAATATATTCAGAAGAAAACGCATACGCCCTTTTTGGCCAAGCAAGCAAGAGGGCAATGCAAATCTGCACTACAAAGAAGTATCACTTCCCACCGGTCAAAAGGGACATCCACAAAATGTGTAAAAACCAGAAAGGCAAGACAGGCCCTGGAGAACAGGGAGCCTTGTTATGCTGATGGGGGGGATGTAAATTGCCAACTGCCTCTCTGGAGGAGTGCATTGGGTTCCCTAAAACAAGTAAACAACAGAGCTACAGAGCCAAGGGCACTTCCAGTCTAGGGAATATACCTTGGGAAAACTGAAAATCAATAAGACAGAGCCACCCCAAAATTTAGGGCTGCACTGCTTACAAGGACCTCAACTTGGGTACACCTTAAATATCCCAGGAAATATAAAAATGGTTCAAAAAATTGTGGTACTTACGTACGATGGAATATCCCTCAGCCATGAAATCAATGTCATAAGACCAGTAGCAGCAAAATGGGTGGATTCAGGTACGATGATCCTAAGTAAAATAAGTCACAGAGAAAAAGAAACTTATCATAAGATATCACTTATGAAGATCCTGTAAACATGGCTACACTTGAACTGAGTTAGGAAAGAGAACAGTGTCTCATATTTAGAAAACACTCTTATGCCTGCTTAAGGGGGAAGGAGAGGTGGGGTGATGCATAAAACCAGAGTTTGATATAAGCACAGGTACCGTTCCAAAAACCAACTATGGAATAGACAAGACCTACACCTTCCTCAGTGAAAGGGTCTCAAAACCCCATATTTCCCGCAGAGGAATATATGTGACTAGAAAGAATCTTAAAACCTATGTATTGATATGTCTCCGTAAGTGAATCAAGTGTGTCTAGACTGGCATAAACATGGCAGCGAGAATCAGCTCAAACCCACTATAAAAAGGAATTTCAAAAACAAAACAAAAAAACTGGGAAATTCTTTACAATTCCTTCAGGGTCTCTGATGAAACCTGGAATGACCCTATCTACAACGACAGCTGGATGTGGCATAAGGCTGGACACTTGGGACTTAGAGGATTGGTGAGATTGGTTGAGCAAATGCAGACCCTTTAAAGCAATAATGCATGGCACCCATTCCATGGGTCCCAACTCTCCAGGTTGAAGGGAATATTACTACAGCTATAACATGTATGGGAAACCTAGAGAATGGACACACTGTGAAATAGAAAGGTTTGTAAAACTCAACGAATAGTCCCTCTCCTGGTGCTCCGGTTTGACTTTCCATCTGCTTTACTATCAACCTCCCAACTTGGAGAGACAGCCCCTTTAACCTCCTGGTTCGCACAGGTTGCCAATTTGGCAGAGGATGAAAGGGAAGAGGGAGAACCAATGAGAGAGTAGCTGTTAGGCATTTGGACGGGCACATATCACTGTAATTTCCCGGCAGGAAGAAGAATTAACCAAGGTCTCAGCCACCCACCGGGAACCAGTATAGGTCCTGAACCAAAATTTTGGACTTGCGGTCAGCTCACAAAAAACGAGTTGAAAAATGGAGCTCAGGGGCACAGCAATTCACAAACTGGCTGAGTAATAAAGGACAACTATCGTCCAAAAATCTGTTGAGGGAAGGCAACGAGGCGGACTTGAAACCGAGGCAGAATAGCAGGAAACAGATTTCAAGAGGTACGTTGGAATCACCTTTAAAGCACAGGAAGAGGGGCACAACTTCGACAATGATGCACTTGGCCAAAAAGGGCGTATGAGCTTTCTCCTGAATATATTTAGGAGAAAACGAATACACCCTTTTGGGCCAAGCAAGCAAGCGGGCAATGCAAATCTGCACTACAAAGAAGTATCACTTCCCACCGGTCAAAAGGGACATCCACAAAATGTGTAAAAACCAGAAAGGCAAGACAGGCCCTGGAAAACAGGGAGCCTTGTTATGCTGATGGGCGGGATGTAAATTGCCAACTGCCTCTCTGGAGGAGTGCATTGTGTTCCCTAAAACAAGTAAACAACAGAGCAACAGAGCAAAGGGCACTTCCAGTCTAGGGAATATACCTTGGGAAAACTGAAAATCAATAAGACAGAGCCACCCCAAAATTTACGGCTGCACTGCTTACAAGGACCTCAACTTGGGTACACCTTAAATATCCCAGGAAATATAAAAATGGTTCAAAAAATTGTGGTACTTACGTACGAAGGAATATCCCTCAGCCATGAAAACAATGTCATAAGACCAGTAGCAGCAAAATGGGTGGATTCAGGTACGATGTTTCTAAGTGAAATAAGTCACAGAGAAAAAGAAACTTATCATAAGATATCACTTATGAAGATCCTGTAAACATGGCTACACTTGAACTGAGTTAGGAAAGAGAACAGTGTCTCACATTTAGAAAACACTCTTATGCCTGCTTAAGGGGGAAGGAGAGGTGGGGTGATGCATAAAACCAGAGTTTGATATAAGCACAGGTACCGTTCCAAAAACCAACTATGGAATAGACAAGACCTACACCTTCCTCAGTGAAAGGGACTCAAAACGCCATATTTCCCGCAGAGGAATATATCTGACTAGTAAGAATCTTAAAACCTATGTATTGATATGTCTCCGTAAGGGAATCAAGTGTGTCTAGACTGGCATAAACATGGCAGCGAGAATCAGCTCAAATCCACTATAAAAAGGAATTTCAAAAACAAAACAAAAAAACTGGGAAATTCTTTACAATTCCTTCAGGTTCTCTGATGAAACCTGGAATGACACTATCTACAATGACAGCTGGATGTGGCATAAGGAGGGACACTTGGGACTGAGACGATTGGTGAGATTGGGTGAGCAAATGCAGACCCTTTAAAGCACAAATGCCTGGCACCCATTCCATGGGTCCCAACTCTCCAGGTTGAAGGGAATATTACTACAGCTATAACATGTACGGGAAACCTAGAGAACGGACACACTGTGAATACGAAAGGTTTCTAAAACTCAACGAATAGTCCCTCTCCTGGTGCTCCGGTTTGACTTTACATCTGCTTTACTATCAACCTCCCAACTTGGAGACACAAAACCTTTAACCTCCTTGTTTGCACAGATTGCCAATTTGGCAGAGGATGAAAGGGAAGAGAGAGAACCAATGAGAGAGTAGTTGTTAGGCATTTGGACGGGCACATATCACTGTAATTTCCCGGCAGGAAGAAGAATTAACCAAACTCTCAGCCACCCACAGGGAACCAGTATAGGTCCTGAACCAAAATTTTGGACTTGCGGTCAGCTCACCAAAAACGAGTTGAAAAATGGAGCTCAGGGGCACAGCAATTCACAAACTGGCCGAGTAATAAAGGACAACTATCGTCCAAAAATCTGTTGTGGGAAGTCAACGAGGCGGACTTGAATGCGAAGCAGAATAGCAGGAAACAGATTTCAAGAGATACGTTGGAATCGCCTTTAAAGCACAGGAAGAGGGGCCCAACTTCGACAATGATGCCCTTGGCCAAAAAGGGCGTATGCGTTTTCTCCTGAATATATTCAGGAGAAAACGCATACGCCCTTTTTGGCCAAGCAAGCAAGCGGGCAATGCAAATCTGCACTACAAAGAAGTATCACTTCCCACCGGTCAAAAGGGACGTCCACAAAATGTGTAAAAACCAGAAAGGCAAGACAGGCCCTGGAGAACAGGGAGCCTTGTTATGCTGATGGGCGGGATGTAAATTGCCAACTGCCTCTCTGGAGGAGTGCATTGTGTTACCTAAAACAAGTAAACAACGGAGCTACAGAGCCAAGGGCACTTCCAGTCTAGGGAATATACCTTGGGAAAACTGAAAATCAATAAGACAGAGCCACCCCAAAATTTAGGGCTGCACTGCTTACAAGGACCTCAACTTGGGTACACCTTAAATATCCCAGGAAATATAAAAATGTTTCAAAAAATTGTGGTACTTACGTATGATGGAATATCCCTCAGCCATGAAATCAATGTCATAAGACTAGTAGCAGCAAAGTGGGTGGATTCAGGTACGATGATTCTAAGTGAAATAAGTCACACAGAAAAAGCAACTTATCATAAGATATCACTTATGAAGATCCTGTAAACATGGCTTCACTTGAACTGAGTTAGGAAAGAGAACAGTGTCTCACATTTAGAAAACACTCTTATGCCTGCTTAAGGGAAAAGAGAGGTGGGGTGATGCATACAACCAGAGTTTGATATAAGCACAGGTACCGTTCCAATAACCAACTATGGAATAGACAAGGCCTACACCTTCCTCAATGAAAGGGACTCAAAACACCATATTTCCCTCAGAGGAATATATCTGACTAGTAAGAATCTTAAAACCTATGTATTGATATGTCTCTGTAAGGGAATCAAGTGTGTCTAGACTGGCATAAACATGGCAGCGAGAATCAGCTGAAACACACTATAAAAAGGAATTTCAAAAACAAAACAAAAAAACTGGGAAATTCTTTACAATTCCTTCAGGGTCTCTGATGAAACCTGGAATGACTTTTTCTACAACGAGAGCTGGATGTGGCATAAGGAAGGACACTTGGGACTGAGACGATTGGTGAGATTGGGTGAGCAAATGCAGACCCTTTAAAGCACAAATGCCTGGCACCCATTCCATGGGTTCCAACTCTCCGGGTTGAAGGGAATATTACTACAGCCATAACATATACGGTTAACCTAGAGAACGGACACACTGTGAATACGAAAGGTTTCTAAAACTCAACTAATAGTCCCTCTCCTGGTGCTCCGGTTTGACTTTCCATCTGCTTTACTATCAACCTCCCAACTCGGAGAGACAGCCCCTTTAACCTCCTGGTGCGCACAGGTTGCCAATTTGGCAGAGGATGAAAGGGAAGAGGGAGAACCAATGAGAGAGTAGCTGTTAGGCAGTTGGACGGGCACATATCACTGTAATTTCCCGGCAGGAAGAAGAATTAACCAAAGTCTCAGCCACCCACAGGGAACCAGTATAGGTCCTGAACCAAAATTTTGGACTTGCGGTCAGCTCACCAAAAACGAGTTGAAAAAAGGAGCTCAGGGGCACAGCAATTCACAAACTGGCCGAGAAATAAAGGGCAACTATCGTCAAAAAATCTGTTGAGGGAAGGCAACGAGGCGGACTTGAAAGCCAGGCAGAATAGCAGGAAACAGATTTCAAGAGGTACGTTGGAATCGCCTTTAAAGCACAGGAAGAGGGGCACAACTTCGACAATGATGCACTTGGCCAAAAAGGGCGTATGCGTTTTCTCCTGAATATATTCAGGAGAAAATGCATACGCCCTTTTTGGCCAAGCAAGCAAGCGGGCAATGCAAATCTGCACTACAAAGAAGTATCACTTCCCACCGGTCAAAAGGGACATCCGCAAAATGTGTAAAATCCAGAAAGGCAAGACAGGCCCTGGAGAACAGGGAGCCTTGTTATGCTGATGGGCGGGATGTAAATTGCCAACTGCCTCTGTGGAGGAGTGCATTCTGTTCCCTAAAACAAGTAAAGAACAGAGCTACAGAGCCAAGGGCACTTCCAGTGTAGGGAATATACTTTGGAAAAACTGAAAATCAATAAGACAGAGCCACCCCAAAATTTAGGGCTGCACTGCTTACAAGGAACTCAACTTGGATATACCTTAAGTATCCCAGGAAATATAAAAATGGTTCAAAAAATTGTGGTACTTACGTACGATGGAATATCCCTCAGCCATGAAATCAATGTCATAAGACCAGTAGCAGCAAAATGGGTGGATTCAGGTACGATGATTCTAAGTGAAATAAGTCACACAGAAAAAGAAACTTATCATAAGATATCACTTATGAAGATCCTATAAACATGGCTACACTTGAACTGAGTTAGGAAAGAGAACAGTGTCTCATATTTAGAAAACACTCTTATGCCTGCTTAAGGGGGAAGGAGAGGTGGCGTGATGCATAAAACCAGAGTTTGATATAAGCACAGGTACCGTTCCAAAAACCAACTATGGAATAGACAAGACCTACACCTTCCTCAGTGAAAGGGACTCAAAACACCATATTTCCCGCAGAGGAATATATCTGACTAGTAAGAATCTTAAAACCTATGTATTGATATGTCTCCGTAAGGGAATCAAGTGTGTCTAGACTGCCATAAACATGGCAGCGGGAATCAGCTAAAATCCACTATAAAAAGGAATTTCAAAAACAAAATAAAAAAACTGGGAAATTCTTTACAATTCCTTCAGGGTCTCTGACGAAACCTGGAATGACCCTATCTACAACGACAGATGGATGTGGCATAAGGAGGGACACTTGGGACTGAGACGATTGGTGAGATTGGGTGAGCAAATGCAGACCCTTTAAAGCACAAATGCCTGGCACCCATTCCATGGGTCCCAACTCTCCAGGTTGAAGGGAATATTACTACAGCTATAACATGTACGGGAAACCTAGAGAACGGACACACTGTGAATACGAAAGGTTTCTAAAACTCAACGAATAGTCCCTCTCCTGGTGCTCCGGTTTGACTTTCCATCTGCTTTACTATCAACCTCCCAACTTGGAGAGACAGCCCCTTTAACCTCCTGGTTCGCACAGGTTGCCAATTTGGCAGAGGATGAAAGGGAAGATGGAGAACCAATGAGAGAGTAGCTGTTAGGCATTTGGACGGGCACATATCACTGTAATTTCCCGGCAGGAAGAAGAATTAACCAAAGTCTCAGCCACCCACCGGGAACCAGTATAGGTCCTGAACCAATATTTTGGACTTGCGGTCAGCTCACCAAAAACGAGTTGAAAAATGGAGCTCAGGGGCACAGCAATTCACAAACGGGCCGAGTAATAAAGGACACGTATCGTCCAAAAATCTGTTGAGGAAAGGCAACGCGGAGGACTTGAAAGCGAGGCAGAATAGCAGGAAACAGATTTCAAGAGGTACGTTGGAATCGCCTTTAAAGCACAGGAAGAGGGGCACAACTTCGACAATGATGCCCTTGGCCAAAAAGGGCGAATGCGTTTTCTCCTGAATATATTCAGGAGAAAACGCATTCGCCCTTTTTGGCCAAGCAAGCAAGCGGGCAATGCAAATCTGCACTACAAAGAAGTATCACTTCCCACCGGTCAAAAGGGACATCGACAAAATGTGTAAAAACCAGAAAGGCAAGACAGGCCCTGGAGAACAGGGAGCCTTGTTATGCTGATGGGCGGGATGTAAATTGCCAACTGCCTCTCTGGAGGAGTGCATTGTGTTCCCTAAAACAAGTAAACAACAGAGCTACAGAGCCAAGGGCACTTCCAGTCTAGGGAATATACCTTGGGAAAACTGAAAATCAATAATACAGAGCCACCCCAAAATTTAGGGCTCCACTGCTTACAAGGACCTCAACTTGGGTACACATTAAATATCCCAGGAAATATAAAAATGGTTCAAAAAATTGTGGTACTTACATACGATAGAATATCCCTCAGCCATGAAATCAATGTCATAAGACCAGTAGCAGCAAAATGGGTGGATTCAGGTTCGGTGCTTCTAAGTGAAATAAGTCACACAGAAAAAGAAACTTATCATAAGATATCACTTATGAAGATCCTGTAAACATGGCTACAATTGAACTGAGTTAGGAAAGAGAACAGTGTCTCACATTTAGAAAACACTCTTATGCCTGCTTAAGGGGGAAGGAGAGGTGGGGTGATGCATACAACCAGAGATTGATATAAGCACACGTACCGTTCCAAAAACCAACTATGGAATAGACAAGACCTACACCTTCCTCAGTGAAAGGGACTCAATACACCATATTTCCCGCAGAGGAATATATCTGACTAGTAAGAATCTTAAAACCTATGTATTGATATGTCTCCGTAAGGGAATCAAGTGTGTCTAGACTGGCATAAACATGGCAGCGAGAATCAGCTCGAACCCACTATAAAAAGGAATTTCAAATACAAAACAAAAAAACTGGGAACTTCTTTACAATTCCTTCAGGGTCTCTGATGAAACCTGGAATGACCCTATCTACAACGACAGCTGGATGTGGCATAAGGAGGGACACTTGGGACTGAGAGGATTGGTGAGATTGGGTGAGCAAATGCAGACCCTTTAAAGCACAAATGCTTGGCATCCATTCCATGAGTCCCAACTCTCCAGGTTGAAGGGAATATTACTACAGCTATAACATGTACGGGAAACCTAGAGAACGGACACACTGTGAATACGAAAGGTTTCTAAAACTCAACGAATAGTCCCTATCCTGGTGCTCCGGTTTGACTTTACATCTGCTTTACTATCAACCTCCCAACCTGGAGAGACAGCCCCTTTAACCTCCTGGTTCGCACAGGTTGCCAATTTGGCAGAGGATGAAAGGGAAGAGGGAGAACCAATGAGAGAGTAGCTGTTAGGCATTTGGACGGGCACATATCACTGTAATTTCCCGGCAGGAAGAAGAATTAACCAAAGTCTCAGCCACCCACCGGGAACCAGTATAGGTCCTGAACCAAAATTTTGGACTTGCGGTCAGCTCACCAAAAACGAGTTGAAAAATGGAGCTCAGGGGCACAGCAATTCACAAACTGGCCGAGAAATAAAGGACAACTATCGTCCAAAAATCTGTTGAGGGAAGGCAACGAGGCGGACTTGAAAGCGAGGCAGAATAGCAGGAAACAGATTTCAAGAGGTACGTTGGAATCGCCTTTAAAGCACAGGAAGAGGGGCACAACTTCGACAATGATGCACTTGGCCAAAAAGGGCGTATGCGTTTTCTCCTGAATATATTCAGGAGAAAATGCATACGCCCTTTTTGGCCAAGCAAGCAAGCGGGCAATGCAAATCTGCACTACAAAGAAGTATCACTTCCCACCGGTCAAAAGGGACATCCACAAAATGTGTAAAAACCAGAAAGACAAGGCACGCACTGGAGAACACGGAGCCTTGTTATGCTGATGGGTGGGATGTAAATTGCCAACTGCCGCTCTGGAGGAGTGCATTGTGTTCCCTAAAACAAGTAAACAACAGACCTACAGAGCCAAGGGCACTTGCAGTCTAGGGAATATACCTTGGGAAAACTGAAAATCAATAAGACAGAGCCACCCCAAAATTTAGGGCTGCACTGCTTACAAGGACCTCAACTTGGATCCACCTTAAGTATCCCAGGAAATATAAAAATGGTTCAAAAAATTGTGGTACTTACGTACGATAGAATATCTCTCAGCCATGAAATCAATGTCATAAGACCAGTAGCAGCAAAATGGGTGGATTCAGGTACGATGATTCTAAGTGAAATAAGTCATACAGAAAAAGAAACTTATCATAAGATATCACTTATGAAGATCCTATAAACATGGCTACACTTGAACTGAGTTAGGAAAGAGAACAGTGTCTCATATTTAGAAAACACTCTTATGCCTGCTTAAGGGGGAAGGAGAGGTGGGGTGATGCATAAAACCAGAGTTTGATATAAGCACAGGTACCGTTCCAAAAAACAACTATGGAATAGACAAGACCTACACCTTCCTCAGTGAAAGGGACTCAAAACCCCGTATTTCTCGCAGAGGAATATATCTGACTAGTAAGAATCTTAAAACCTATGTATTGATATGTCTCCGTAAGGGAATCAAGTGTGTCTAGACTGGCATAAACATGGCAGCAAGAAATCAGCTCAAACCCACTATAAAAAGGAATTTCAAAAACAAAACAAAAAAACTGGGACATTCTTTACAATTCCTTCAGGGTCCCTGAAGAAACCTGGAATGACCCTAACTACAACGACAGCTGGATGTGGCATAAGGGAGGACACTTGGGACTGAGAGGTTTGGTGAGATTGGGTGAGCAAATGCAGACCCTTTAAATCACAATTTCCTGGCATCCATTCCATGGGCCCCAACTCTCCAGGTTGAAGGGAATATTACTACAGCTATAACATGTACGGGAAACCTAGAGAACGGACACACTGTGAATACGAAAGGTTTCTAAAACTCAACGAATAGTTCCTCTCCTGGTGCTCTGGTTTGACTTTTCATCTGCTTTACTATCAACCTCCCAACTTGGAGAGACAGCCCCTTTAACCTCCTGGTTCACACAGGTTGCCAATTTGGCAGAGGATGAAAGGGAAGAGGGAGGACCAATGAGAGAGTAGCTGTTAGGCATTTGGACGGGCACATATCACTCTAATTTCCTGGCAGGAAGAAGAATTAACCAAAGTCTCAGCCACCCACCGGGAACCAGTAGAGGTCCTTAACCAAAATTTTGGACTTGCGGTCAGCTCACCAAAAACGAGTTGAATAATGGAGCTCAGGGTCACAGCAATTCAAAAACTGGCCGAGTAATAAAGGACAACTATCGTCCAAAAATCTGTGGAGGGAAGGCAACGAGGTGGACTTGAAAGCGAGGCAGAATAGCAGGAAACAGATTTCAAGAGGTACATTGGAATCGCCTTTAAAGCACAGGAAGAGGGGCACAACTTCGACAATGATGCACTTGGTCAAAAAGTGCGTATGCGTTTTCTCCTGAATATATTCAGGAGAAAACACATACGGCCTTTTTGGCCAAGCAAGCAAGCGGGCAATGCAAATCTGCACTACAAAGAAGTATCACTTCCCACCGGTCAAAAGGGACATCCACAAAATGTGTAAAAACCAGAAATGCAAGACAGGCCCTGGAGAACAGGGAGCCTTGTTATGCTGACGGGCGGGATGTAAATTGCCAACTGCTTCTCTGGAGGAGTGCACTGTGTTCCCTAAAACAAGTAAAGAAGAGAGCTACAGAGCCAAGGGCACTTCCAGTCTAGGGAATATACCTTGGGAAAACTGAAAATCAATAAGACAGAGCCACCCCAAAATTTAGGGCTGCACTGCTTACAAGGACCTCAACTTGGATACACATTAAGTATCCCAGGAAATATAAAAATGGTTCAAAAAATTGTGGTACTTACGTACGATGGAATATCCCTCAGACATGAAATCAATGTCATAAGACCAGTAGTAGCAAAATGGGTGGATTCAGGTACGATGATTCTAAGTGAAATAAGTCACACAGAAAAAGAAACTTATCATAAGATATCACTTATGAAGATCCTGTAAACATGGCTACACTTGAACTGAGTTAGGAAAGAGAACAGTTTCTCATATTTAGAAAACACTCTTATGCCTGCTTAAGGGGGAAGGAGAGGTGGGGTGATGCATAAAACCAGAGTTTGATATAAGCACAGGTACCGTTCCAAAAACCAACTATGGAATAGACAAGACCTACACCTTCCTCAGTGAAAGGGACTCAAAACCCCATATTTCCCGCAGAGGAATATATCTGACTAGTAAGAGTCTTAAAACCTATGTATTGATATGTCTCCGTAAGGGAATCAAGTGTGTCTAGACTGGCATAAACATGGCAGCGAGAATCAGCTCAAACCCACTATAAAAAGGAATTTCAAAAACAAAACAAAAAACTGGGAAATTCTTTACAATTCCTTCAGGGTCTCTGATGAAACCTGGAATGAACCTATCTACAACAACAGCTGGATGTGGCATAAGAAGGGACACTTGGGACTGAGACGATTGGTGAGATTGGGTGAGCAAATGCAGACCCTTTAAAGCAAAAATGCCTGGCACCCATTCCATGGGTCTAAACTCTCCAGGTTGAAGGGAATATTACTACAGCTATAACATGTACGGGAAACCTAGAGAAAGGACACACTGTGAATACGAAAGGTTTTTAAAACTCAATGAATAGTCCCTCTCCTGGTGATCCGGTTTGACTTTACATCTGCTTTACTATCAACCTCCCAACTTGGAGAGACAGCCCCTTTAACCTCCTGGTTCGCACAGGTTGCCAATTTGGCAGAGGATGAAAGGGACGAGGGAGAACCAATGAGAGAGTAGCTGTTAGGCATTTCGACGGGCACATATCACTCTAACTTCCCGGCAGGAAGAAGAATTAACCAAAGTCTCAGCCACCCACCGGGAACCAGTATAGGTCCTGAACCAAAATTTTGGACTTGCGGTAGCTCACCAAAAACGAGTTGAAAAATGGAGCTCAGGGGCACAGCAATTCACAAACTGGCCAAGTAATAAAGGACAACTATCGTCCAAAAATCTGTTGAGGGAAGGCAATGAGGCGGACTTGAAAGTGAGGTGGAATAGCAGGAAACAGATTTCAAGAGGTACGTTGGAATCACCTTTAAAGCACAGGAAGAGGGGCACAACTTCGACAATGATGCACTTGGCCAAAAAGTTTGTATGCGTTTTCTCCTGAATATATTCAGGAGAAAACGCATACGCCCTTTTTGGCCAAGCCAGCAAACGGGCAATGCAAATCTGCACTACAAAGAAGTATCACTTCCCACCGGTCAAAAGGGAAATCCACAAAATGTGTAAAAACCAGAAAGGCAAGACAGGCCCTGGAGAACAGGGAGCCTTTTTATGCTGATGGGCGGGATGTAAATTGTCAACTGCCTCTCTGGAGGAGTGCATTGTGTTTCCTAAAACAAGTAAACAACAGACCTACAGAACCAAGGGCACTTCCAGTCTAGGGAATATACCTTGGGAAAACTGAAAATCAATGAGACAGAGCCACCCCAAAATTTAGGGCTGCACTGCTTACAAGGACCTCAACTTGAATACACCTTAAGTATCCCAGGAAATATAAAAATGGTTCAAAAATTTGTGGTACTTTCATACGATGGAATATCCCTCAGCCATGAAATCAATGTCATAAGACCAGTAGCAGCAAAATGGGTGGATTCAGGTACGATGATTCTAAGTGAAATAAGTCACACAGAAAAAGAAACTTATCATAAGATATCACTTAGGAAGATCCTGTACACATGGCAACGCTTGAACTGAGTTAGGAAAGAGAACAGTGTCTCACATTTAGAAAACACTCTTATGCCTGCTTAAGGGGGAAGGAGAGGTGGGGTGATGCATAAAACCAGAGTTTGATATAAGCACAGGTACCGTTCCAAAAACCAACTATGGAATAGACAAGACCTACACCTTCCTCAGTGAAAGGGACTCAAAACCCCATATTTCCCGAAGAGGAATATATCTGACTAGTAAGAATCTTAAAACCTATGTATTGATATGTCTCCGTAAGGGAATCAAGTGTGTCTAGACTGGCATAATCATGGCCGCGAGAATCAGCTCAAACCAGTATAAAAAGAAATTTCAAAAACAAAACAAAAATCTGGGAAATTCTTTACAATTCCTTCAGGGTCTCTGATGAAACCTGGAATGACCCTATGTACAACGACAGCTGGATGTGGCATAAGCCTGGACACTTGGGACTTAGATGATTGGTGAGATTGTGTGAGCAAATGCAGACCCTTTAAAGCAATAATGCATGGCACCCATTCCATGGGTCCCAACTCTCCAGATTAAAGGGAATATTACTACAGCTATAACATGTAAGGGAAACCTAGAGAACGGACACACTGTGAATACAAAAGTTTTCTGAAACTCAACGAATAGTCCCTCTCCTGGTGCTCCGGTTTGACTTTCCATCTGCTTTACTATCAACCTCCCAACTTGGAGAGACAGCCCCTTTAACCTCCTGGTTCGCACAGGTTTCCAATTTGGCAGAGGATGAAAGGGAAGAGGGAGAACCAATGAGAGAGTAGCTGTTACGCATTTGGACGGGCACATATCACTCTAATTTCCCGGCAGGAAGAAGAATTAACCAAAGTCTCAGCCATCCACCGGGAACCAGTATAGATACTGAACCAAAATTTTGGAATGCGGTCAGCTCACAAAAAACGAGTTGAAAAATGGAGCTCAGGGGCACAGCAATTCACAAACTGGCCGAGTAATAAAGGACAACTATCATCCAAAAATCTGTTGAGGGAAGGCAATGAGGCGGACTTGAAAGCGAGGCAGAATAGCAGGAAACAGATTTCAAGAGGTACGTTGGAATTGCCTTTAAAGCACAGGAAGAGGGGCACAACTTCGACAATGATGCAGTTGGCCAAAAAGGGCGTATGTGTTTTCTCCTGAATATATTCAGGAGAAAACACATACGCCCTTTTTGGCCAAGCAAGCAAGCGGGCAATGCAAATCTTCACTACAAAGAAGTATCACTTCCCACCGGTCAAAAGGGAAATCCACAAAATGTGTAAAATCCAGAAATGCAATACAGGCCCTGGAGAACATGGAGCCTTGTTATGCTGATGGGCGGGATGTAAACTGCCAACTGCCTCTCTGGAGGAGTGCATTGTGTTCCCTAAAACAAATAGACAACAGAGCTACAGAGCCAAGGGCATTTCAAGTGTAGGGAATATACCTTGGGAAAACTGAAAATCGATAAGACAGAGCCACCCCAAATTTAGGGCTGCACTGCTTACAAGGACCTCAACATGTGTACACCTTAAATATCCCAGGAAATATAAAAATGGTTCAAAAAATTGTGGTACTTACGTACGATGGAATATCCCTCAGCCATGAAATCAATGTCATAAGACCAGTAGCAGCAAAATGGGTGGATTCAGGTACGATGATTCTAAGTGAAATAAGTCACAGAGAAAAAGAAACTTATCATAAGATATCACTTATGAAGATCCTGTAAACATGGCTACATTTTAACTGAGTTAGGAAAGAGAACAGTGTCTCACACTTAGAAAACACGCTTATGCCTGCTTAAGGGGGAAGGAGAGGTGGGGTGATGCATAAAACCAGAGTTTGATAAAAGCACAGGTACCGTTCCAAAAACCAACTATGGAATAGACAAGACCTACACCTTCCTCAGTGAAAGGGACTCAAAACCCCATATTTCCCGTAGAGGAATATATCTGACTAGTAAGAATCTTAAAACCTATGTATTGATATGTCTCTGTAAGGGAATCAAGTGTGTCTAGACTGGCATAAACATGGCAGCGAGAATCAGCTCAAACCCACTATAAAAAGGAATTTCAAAAACAAAACAAAAAAACTGGGAAATTCTTTACAATTCCTTCAGGGTCTCTGATGAAACCTGGAATGACCGTATCTACAACGACAGCTGGATGTGGCATAAGGAGGGACACTTGGGACTGAGACGATTGGTGAGATTGGGTGAGGAAATGCAGACCCTTTAAAGCACAAATGCCTGGCACCCATTCCATGGGTACCAACTCTCCAGGTTGAAGGGAATATTACTACAGATATAACATGTACGGGAAACCTAGGGAACGGACACACTGTGAATACGAAAGGTTTCTAAAACTCAACGAATAGTCCCTCTCCTGGTGCTCCGTTTTGACTTTCCATCTCCTTTACTATCAAACTCCCAACTTGGAGAGACATCCCCTTTAACCTCCTGGTTCGCACAGGTTGCCAATTTGGCAGAGGATGAAAGGGAAGAGGGAGAACCAATGAGGGAATAGCTGTTAGGCATTTGGACGGGCACATATCACTGTAATTTCCTGGCAGGAAGAAGAATTAAGCAAAGTCTCAGCCACTCACCGGGAACCAGTATAGATACTGAACCAAAATTTTGGAATGCGGTCAGCTCACAAAAAACTAGTTGAAAAATGGAGCTCAGGGGCACAGCAATTCACAAACAAGCCGAGTAATAAAGGACAACTATCGTCCAAAAATCTGTTGAGGGAAGGCAACGAGGCGGACTTGAAAGCGAGGCAGAATAGCAGGAAACAGATTTCAAGAGGTACTTTGGAATAGCCTTTAAAGCACAGGAAGAGGGGCACAACTTCGACAATGATGCACTTGGCCAAAAAGGGCGTATGTGTTTTCTCCTGAATATATTCAGGAGAAAACGCATACGCCCTTTTTGGCCAAGCAAGCAAGAGGGCAATGCAAATCTGCACTACAAAGAAGTATCACTTCCCACCGGTCAAAAGGGACATCCACAAAATATGTAAAAACCAGAAAGGCAAGACAGGCCCTGGAGAACAGGGAGCCTTCTAATGCTGATGGGCGGGATGTAAATTGCCAACTGCCTCTCTGGAGGAGTGCATTGTGTTCCCTAAAACAATTAAAGAACAGAGCTACAGAGCCAAGGGCACTTCCAGTCTAGGGAATATACCTTGGGAAAACAGAAAATCAATAAGACAGAGCAACCCCAAAATTTACGGCTGCACTGCTTACAAGGACCTCAACTTGGGTACAGCTTAAATATCCCAGGAAATATAAAAATGGTTCAAAAAATTGTGGTACTCACGTACGATGGAATATCCCTCAGCCATGACGTCAATGTCATAAGACCAGTAGCAGCAAAATGGGTGGATTCAGGTACGATGATTCTAAGTGAAATAAGTCACACAGAAAAAGCAACTTATCATAAGATATCACTTATGAAGATCCTGTAAACATGGCTACACTTGAACTGAGTTAGGAAAGAGAACAGTGTCTCACATTTAGAAAACACTCCTATGCCTGCTTAAGGGGGAAGGAGAGGTGGGGTGATGCATAAAACCAGAGTTTGATATAAGCACAGGTAGCGTTCCAAAAACCAACTATGGAATAGACAAGACATACAGCTTCCTCAGTGAAAGGGACTCAAAATCCCATATTTCCAGGAGAGGAATATATCTGACTAGTAAGAATCTTAAAACCTATGTATTGATATGTCTCCGTAAGGGAATCAAGTGTGTCTAGACTGGCATAAACATGGCAGCGAGAATCAGCTCAAACCCACTATAAAAAGGAATTTCAAAAACAAAACAAAAAAACTGGGAAATTCCTTACAATTCCTTCAGGGTCTCTGATGAAACCTGGAATGACCCTATCTACAATGACAGCTGGATGTGGCATAAGGAGGGACACTTGGGACTGAGACGATTGGTGAGAT
Organism: Hyperoodon ampullatus; assembly: GCF_949752795.1. NCBI lineage: Eukaryota > Metazoa > Chordata > Mammalia > Artiodactyla > Ziphiidae > Hyperoodon > Hyperoodon ampullatus. The sequence goes on along the minus strand of NW_027640403.1, from coordinate 14,572 downwards.
TGGGTGAGCAAATGCAGACCCTTTAAAGCACAAATGCTTGGCACCCATTCCATGAGTCCCAACTCTCCAGGTTGAAGGGAATATTACTACAGCTATAACATGTACGGGAAACCTAGAGAACGGACACACTGTGAATACGAAAGGTTTCTAAAACTCAACGAATAATCCCTGTCCCGGTGCTCCGGTTTGACTTTCCATCTGCTTTACTATCAACCTCCCAACTTGGAGAGACAGCCCCTTTAACCTCCTGGTTCGCACAGGTTGCCAATTTGGCAGAGGATGAAAGGGAAGAGGGAGAACCAATGAGAGAGTAGCTGTTAGGCATTTGGACGGGCACATATCACTGTAATTTCCCGGCAGGAAGAAGAATGAACCAATGTCTCAGCCACCCACCGGGAACCAGTATAGGTCCTGAACCAAAATTTTGGACTTGCGGTCAGCTCACCAAAAACGAGTTGAAAAATGCAGCTCAGGGGCACAGCAATTCACAAACTGGCCGAGTAATAAAGGACAACTATCGTCCAAAAATCTGTTGATGGAAGGCAACGAGGCGGACTTGAAAGCGAGGCAGAATAGCAGGAAACAGATTTCAAGAGGTACGTTGGAATCGCCTTTAAAGCACAGGAAGAGGGGCACAACTTCGACAATGATGCACTTGGCCAAAAAGGCTGTATGCGTTTTCTCCTGAATATATCCAGGAGAAAACGCATACGCCCTTTTTGGCCAAGCAAGCAAGCGGGCAATGCAAATCTGCACTACAAAGAAGTATCACTTCCCACCGGTCAAAAGGGACATCCACAAAATGTGTAAAAACCAGAAAGGCAAGACAGGCCCTGGAGAACAGGGAGCCTTGTTATGCTGATGGGCGGGATGTAAATTGCCAACTGCCTCTCTGGAGGAGTGCACTGTGTTCCCTAAAACAAGTAAAGAACAGTGCTACAGAGCCAAGGGCACTTCCAGTCTAGGGAATATACCTTGGGAAAATTGAAAATCAATAAGACAGAGCCACCCCAAAATTTAGGGCTGCACTGCTTACAAGGACCTCAACTTGGGTACACCTTAAATATCCTAGGAAATATAAAAATGGTTCAAAAAATTGTGGTACTTACGTACGATGGAATATCCCTCAGCCATGAAATCAATGTCATAAGACCAGTAGCAGCAAAATGGGTGGATTCAGGTACGATGATTCTAAGTGAAATAAGTCACAGAGAAAAAGAAACTTATCATAAGATATCACTTATGAAGATCCTGTAAACATGGCTACACTTGAACTGAGTTAGGAAAGAGAACAGTGTCTCACATTTAGAAAACACTCTTATGCCTGCTTAAGGGGGAAGGAGAGGTGGGGTGATGCATAAAACCAGAGTTTGATATAAGCACAGGTACCGTTCCAAAAACCAACTATGGAATAGACAAGACCTATACCTTCCTCAGTGAAAGGGTCTCAAAACCCCATATTTCCCGCAGAGGAATATATCTGACTAGTAAGAATCTTAAAACCTATGTATTGATATGTCTCCGTAAGGGAATCAAGTGTGTCAAACTGGCATAAACATGGCAGCGAGAATCAGCTCAAACCCACTATAAAAAGGAATTTCAAAAACAAAACAAAAAAACTGGGAAATTCTTTACAATTCCTTCAGGGTCTCTGATGAAACCTGGAATGACCCTATCTACAACGAGAGCTGGATATGGCATAAGGCTGGACACTTGGGACTGAGATGATTGGTGAGATTGGGTGAGCAAATGCAGACACTTTAAAGCAATAATGCATAGCACCCATTCCATGGGTCCCAACTCTCCAGGTTGAAGGGAATATTACTACAGCTATAACATGTACGGGAAACCTAGAGAATGGACACACAGTGAATACGACAGGTTTCTAAAACTCAACGAATAGTCCCTCTCCTGGTGCTCCAGTTTGACTTTACACCTGCTTTACTATCATCCTCCCAACTTGGAGAGACAGCCCCTTTAACCTCCTGGTTCGCACAGGTTGCCAATTTGGCAGAGGATGAAAGGGAAGAGGGAGAACCAATGAGAGAGTAGCTGTTAGGCATTTGGACGGGCACATATCACTGTAATTTCCCGGCAGGAAGAAGAATTAACCAAAGTCTCAGCCCCCCACCGGGAACCAGCATAGGTCCTGAACCAAAATTTCGGACTTGCGGTCACCTCACCAAAAACGAGTTGAAAAATGGAGCTCAGGGGCACAGCAATTCACAAACTGGCCGAGTAGTAAAGGACAACTATCGTCCAAAAATCTGTTGAGGGAAGGCAACGAGGCGGACTTGAAAGCGAGGCAGAATAGCAGGAAACAGATTTCAAGAGGTACGTTGGAATAGCCTTTAAAGCACAGGAAGAGGGGCACAACTTCGACAATGATGCACTTGGACAAAAAGGGCGTATGCGTTTTCTCCTGAATATATTCAGGAGAAAACGCATACGCCCTTTTTGGCCAAGCAAGCAAGAGGGCAATGCAAATCTGCACTACAAAGAAGTATCACTTCCCACTGGTCAAAAGGGACATCCACAAAATATGTAAAAACCAGAAAGGCAAGACAGGCCCTGGAGAACAGGGAGCCTTTTTATGCTGATGGGCGGGATGTAAATTGCCAACTGCCTCTCTGGAGGAGTGCATTGTGTTCCCTAAAACAAGTAAAGAAGAGAGCTACAGAGCCAAGGGCACTTCCAGTCTAGGGAATATACCTAGGGAAAACTGAAAATCAATAAGACAGAGCCACCCCAAAATTTAGGGCTGCACTGCTTACAAGGACCTCAACTTGGGTACAACTTAAATATCCCAGGAAATATAAAAATGGTTAAAAAAATTGTGGTACTCACGTACGATGGAATATCCCTCAGCCATGACGTCAATGTCATAAGACCAGTAGCAGCAAAATGGGTGGATTCAGCTACGATGATTCTAAGTGAAATAAGTCACACAGAAAAAGAAACTTATCATAAGATATCACTTATGAAGATCCTGTAAACATGGCTACACTTGAACTGAGTTAGGAAAGAGAACAGTGTCTCACATTTAGAAAACACTCCTATGCCTGCTTAAGGGGGAAGGAGAGGTGGGGTGATGCATAAACCCAGAGTTTGATATAAGCACAGGTACCGTTCCAAAAACCAACTATGGAATAGACAAGACCTACACCTTCCTCAGTGAAAGGGACTCAAAATACCATATTTCCACAGAGGAATATATCTGACTAGTAAGAATCTTAAAACCTATGTATTGATATGTCTGCATAAGGGAATCAAGTGTGTCTAGACTGGCATAAACATGGCAGCGAGAATCAGCTCAAACCCACTATAAAAAGGAATTTCAAAAACAAAACAAAATAACTGGGAAATTCTTTACAATTCCTTCAGGGTCTCTGATGAAACCTGGAATGACCCTATCTGCAATGACAGCTGGATGTGGCATAAGGAGGGACACTTGGGACTGAGAGGATTGGTGAGATTGGGTGAGCAAATGCACACCCTTTAAAGCACAAATGCCTGGCACCCATTCCATGGGTCCCAACTCTGCAGGTTGAAGGGAATATTACTACAGCTATAACATGTACGGGAAACCCAGAGAACGGACCCACTGTGAATACGAAAGGTTTCTAAAACTCAACGAATAGTCCCTCTCCTGGTGCTCCGGTTTGACATTCCATCTGCTTTACTATCAACCTCCCAACTTGGAGAGACAGCCCCTTTAACCTCCTGGTTCACACAGGTTGCCAATTTGGCAGAGGATGAAAGGGAAGAGGGAGAACCAATGAGAGAGTAGCTGTTAGGCATTTGGACGGGCATATATCACTGTAACTTCCCGGCAGGAAGAAGAATTAACCAAAGTCTCAGCCCCCCACCGGGAACCAGCATAGGTCCTGAACCAAAATGTTGGACTTGCGGTCAGCTCACCAAAAACGAGTTGAAAAATGGAGCTCAGGGGCACAGCAATTCACAAACTGGCCGAGTAATAAAGGACAACTATCGTCCAAAAATATGTGGAGGGAAGGCAACGAGGCGGACTTGAAAGCGAGGCAGAATAGCAGGAAACAATTCAAGAGGTACGTTGGAATCGCCTTTAAAGCACAGGAAGAGGGGCACAACTTCGACAATGATGCACTTGGCCAAAAAGTGCGTATGCGTTTTCTCCTGAATATATTCAGGAGAAAACGCATACGCCCGTTTTGGCCAAGCAAGCAAGCGGGAAATGCAAATCTGCACTACAAAGAAGTATCAATTCCCACCCGTCAAAAGGGACATCCACAAGATGTGTAAAAACCAGAAAGGCAAGACAGGCCCTGGAGAACAGGGAGCCTTGTTATGCTGATGGGCGGGATGTAAATTGCCAACTGCCTCTCTGGAGAAGTACATTGTGTTCCCTAAAACAAGTAAAGAACTGAGCAACAGAGCCAAGGGCACTTCCAGTCTAGGGAATATACCTTGGGAAAACTGAAAATCAAAAAGACAGAGCCACCCCAAAATTTAGGGCTGCACTGCTTACAAGGACCTCAACTTGGGTACACCTTAAATATCCCATGAAATATAAAAATGGTTCAAAATATTGAGGTACTTACGTACGATGGAATATCCCTCAGCCATGAAATCAATGTCATAAGACCAGTAGCAGCAAAATGGGTGGATTCAGGTACGATGATTCTAAGTGAAATAAGTCACACAGAAAAAGAAACTTATCATAAGATATCACTTATGAAGATCCTGTAAACATGGCTACACTTGAACTGAGTTAGGAAAGAGAACAGTGTCTCACATTTAGAAAACACTCTTATGCCTGCTTAAGGGGGAAGGAGAGGTGGGGTGATGCATAAAACCAGAGTTTGATATAAGCACAGGTACCGTTCCAAAAACCAACTATGGAATAGACAAGACCTACACCTTCCTCAGTGAAAGGGACTCAAAACCCCATATTTCCCGCAGAGGAATATATCTGAGTATTAAGAATATTAAAACCTATGTATTGATATGTCTCTGAAAGGGAAACAAGTGTGTCTAGACTGGCATAAACATGGCAGCGAGAATCAGCTCAAACCCACTATAAAAAGGAATTTCAAAAACAAAACAAAAAAACTGGGAAATTCTTTACAATTCCTTCAGGGTCTCTGATGAAACCTGGAATGACCCTCTATACAACGACAGCTGGATGTGTCATAAGGAGGGACACTTGGGACTGAGAAGATTGGTGAGATTGGGTGAGCAAATGCAGACCCTTTAAAGCACAAAGGCCTGGCACGCATTCCATGGTTCCCAACTCTCCAGGTTGAAGGGAATATTACTACAGCTATAACATGTATGGGAAACCTAGAGAACGGACACAATGTGAATACGAAAGGTTTCTAAAACTCAACGAATACTCCCTCTCCTGGTGCTCCGGTTTGACTTTCCATCTGCCTTACTATCAACGTCCCAACTTGGAGAGACAGCCCCTTTAACCTCCTGGTTCACACAGGTTTCCAATTTGGCAGAATATGAAAGGGAAGAGGGAGAACCAATGAGAGAGTAGCTGTTAGGCATTTGGACGGGCACATATCACTGTAATTTCCCAGCAGGAAGAAGAATTAACCAAAGCCTCAGCCTCCCACCGGGAACCAGTATAGGTCCTGAACCAAAATTTTGGACTTGCGGTCAGCTCACTAAAAACGAGTTTAAAAATGGAGCTCAGGGGCACAGCAATTCACAAACTGGCCGAGTAATAAAGGTCAACTATCGTCCAAAAATCTGTTCAGGAAAGGCAACGAGGCGGACTTGAAAGCGAGGCAGAATAGCAGGAAACAGATTTCAAGAGGTACGTTGGAATCGCCTTTAAAGCACAGGAAGAGGGGCACAACTTCGACAATGATGCACTTGGCCAAAAAGGGCGTATGCGTTTTCTCCTGAATATATTCAGGAGAAAACGCATACGCCCTTTTTGGCCAAGCAAGCAAGCGGGCAATGCAAATCTGCACTACAAAGAAGTATCACTTCCCACCGGTCAAAAGGGACATCCACAAAATGTGTAAAAACCAGAAAGGCAGGACAGGCCCTGGAGAACAGGGAGCCTTGTTATGCTTATGGGCGGGATGTAAATTGCCAACTGCCTCTCTGGAGGAGTGCATTGTGTTCCCTAAAACAAGTAAAGAACAGAGCTACAGAGCCAAGGTCACTTCCAGTCTAGGGAATATACCTTGGGAAAACTGAAAATCAATAAGACAGAGCCACCCCATAATTTAGGGCTGCACTGCTTACAAGGACCTCAACTTGGATACACCTTAAGTATCCCAGGAAATATACAAATGGTTCAAAAAATTGTGGTACTTACGTACGATGGAATATCCCTCAGCCATGAAATCAATGTCATAAGACCAGTAGCAGCAAAATGGGTGGATTCAGGTACGATGATTCTAAGTGAAATAAGTCACAGAGAAAAAGAAACTTATCATAAGATATCACTTATGAAGATCCTAAAAACATGGCTACACTTGAACTGAGTTAGGAAAGAGAACAGTGTCTCATATTTAGAAAACACTCTTATGCCTGCTTAAGGTGGAAGGAGAGGTGGGGTGATGCATAAAACCAGAGTTTGATATAAGCACTGGTACCGTTCCAAAAACCAACTACGGAATAGACAAGACCTACACCTTCCTCAGTGAAAGGGACTCAAAACCCCATATTTCCCGCAGAGGAATATATCTGACTAGTAAGAATCTTAAAACCTATGTATTGATATGTCTCCGTAAGGGAATCAAGTATGTCTAGACTGGCATAAACATGGCAGCGGGAATCAGCTCAAACCCACTATAAAAAGGAATTTCAAAAACCAAACAAAAATACTGGGAAATTCTTTACAATTCCTTCAGGGTCTCTGATGAAACCTGTAATGACCCTATCTACAATGACAGCTGGATGTGGCATAAGGAGGGACACTTGGGACTGAGACGATTGGTGAGATTGGGTGAGCAAATGCAGACCCTTTAAAGCACAAATGCCTGGCACCCATTCCATGGGTCCCAACTCTCCAGGTTGAAGGGAATATTACTACAGCTATAACATATACGGGAAACCTAGAGAACGGACACACTGTGAATATGAAAGGTTTCTAAAACTCAACGAATAGTCCCTCTCCTGGTGCTCCGGTTTGACTTTCCATCTGCTTTACTATCAACCTCCCAACTTGGAGAGACAGCCCCTTTAACCTCCTGGTCCTCACAGGTTGCCAATTTGGCAGAGGATGAAAGGGAAGAGGGAAAACCAATGAGAGAGTAGCTGTCAGACATTTGGACGGGCACATATCACTCTAACTTCCCGGCAGGAAGAAGAATTAACCAAAGTCTCAGCCCCCCACCGGAACCAGCATAGGTCCTGAACCAAAATGTTGGACTTGCGGTCAGCTCACCAAAAACGAGTTGAAAAATGGAGCTCAGGGGCACAGCAATTCAGAAACTGGCCGAGTAATAAAGGACAACTATCGTCCAAAAATCTGTTGAGGGAAGGCAACGAGGCGGACTTGAAAGCCAGGCAGAACAGCAGGAAACAGATTTCAAGAGGTACGTTGGAATCGCCTTTAAAGCACAGGAAGAGGGGCACAACTTCGACAATGATGCCCTTGGCCAAAAAGGGCGTATGCGTTTTCTCCTGAATATATTCAGGAGAAAACGCATACGCCCTTTTTGGCCAAGCAATCAAGCGGGCATTGCAAATCTGCACTACAAAGAAGTATCACTTCCCACGGGTCGAAAGGGACTTCCACAAAATATGTAAAAACCAGAAAGGCAAGACAGGCCCTGGAGAAGAGGAAGCCTTGTTATGCTGATGGGCGTGATGTAAATTGCCAACTGCCTCTCTGGAGGTGTACATGGTGTTCCCTAAAACAAGTAAAGAACAGAGCTACATAGCCAAGGGCACTTCCAGTCTAGGGAATATACCTTGGGAAAACTGAATATCAATAAGACAGAGCCACCCCAAAACTTAGGGCTGCACTGCTTACAAGGACCTCAACTTGGGTACACCTTAAATATCCCAGGAAATATAAAAATGGTTCAAAAAATTGTGGTACTTACGTACGATGGAATATCCCTCAGCCATGAAATCAATGTCATAAGACCAGTAGCAGCAAAATGGGTGGATTCAGCTACGATGATTCTAAGTGAAATAAGTCACACAGAAAAAGAAACTTATCATAAGATATCACTTATGAAGATCCTGTAAACATGGCTACACTTGAACTGAGTTAGGAAAGAGAACAGGGTCTCACATTTAGAAAACACTCTTATGCCTCCTTAAGGGGGATAGAGAGGTGGGGTGATGCATAAAAACAGAGTTTGATATAAGCACAGGTACCGTTCTAAAAACCAAGTATGGAATATACAAGACCTACACCTTCCTCAGTGAAAGGGACTCAAAACACCATATTTCCCAGAGAGGAATATATCTGACTAGTAAGAATCTTAAAACCTATGTATTGTTATGTCTCCGTAAGGGAATCAAGTGTGTCTAGACTGGCATAATCATGGCAGCGAGAATCAACTCAAACACACTATAAAAAGGAATTTCAAAAACAAAACAAAAAGACTGGGAAATTCTTTACAATTCCTTCAGGTTCTCTGATGAAACCTGGAATGACCCTATCTACAATGACAGCTGGATGTGGCATAAGGCTGGACACTTGGGCCTGAGATGATTTGTGAGATTTGGTGAGCAAATGCAGACCCTTTAAAGCAATAATGCATGGCACCCAATCCATGTGTCCCAACTCTCCAGGTTGAAGGGAATATTACTACAGTTATAACATGTACGGGAAACCTAGAGTACGGACACACTGTGAATACGAAAGGTTTCTAAAACTCAACGAATAGTCCCTCTCCTGGTGCTCCGGTTTGACTTTCCATCTGCTTTACTATCAACCTCCCAACTTGGAGAGACATCCACTTTAACCTCCTGGTTCGCACAGGTTTCCAATTTGGCAGAGGATGAAAGGGAAGAGGGAGAACCAATGGGAGAGTAGCTGTTAGGCATTTGGACGGGCATATATCACTCTAATTTCCTGGCAGGAAGAAGAATTAACCAAACACTCAGCCACCCACCGTGAACCAGCATAGGTCCTGAACCAAAATCCTGGACTTGCGGTCAGCTCACAAAAAACGAGTTGAAAAATGGAGCTCAGGGGCACAGCAATTCACAAAATGGCCGAGTAATAAAGGACAACTATCGTCCAAAAATCTGTTGAGGGAAGGCAATGAGGCAGACTAGAAAGCGAAGCAGAATAGCAGGAAACAGATTTCAAGATGTACGTTGGAATCGCCTTTAAAGCACAGGAAGAGGGGCACAACTTCGACAATGATGCACTTGGCCAAAAAGGGCGTATGCGTTTTCTCCTGAATATATTCAGGAGAAAACGCATACGCCCTTTTTGGCCAAGCAAGCAAGCGGGCAATGCAAATCTGCACTACAAAGAAGTATCACTTTCCACGGGTTGAAATGGACATCCACAAAATGTGTAAAAACCAGAAAGGCAAGACAGGCCCTGGAGAACAGGGAGCCTTGTTATGCTGATGGGCGGGATGTAAATTGCCAACTGCCTCTCTGGAGGAGTGCATTGTGTTCCCTTAAACAAGTAAACAACAGAGCTACAGAGCCAAGGGCACTTCCAGTCTACGGAATATACCTTGGGAAAACTGAAAATCAATAAGACAGAGCCACCCCAAAATTTAGGGCTGCACTGCTTACAAGGACCTCAACTTGGGTACACCTTAAATATCCCAGGAAATATTAAAATGGTTCAAAAAATTGTGGTACTTACATACGATGGAATATCCCTCAGCCATGAAATCAATGTCATAAGGCCAGTAGCAGCATAATGAGTGGACTCATGTACGATGATTCTAACTGAAATAAGTCACACAGAAAAAGAAACTTATCATAAGATATCACTTATGAAGGTCTTGTAAACATGGCTACACATGAACTGAATTAGGAAAGAGAAGAGTCTCACATTTAGAAAACACTCTTATGCCTGCTCAAGAGGCAAGGAGAGTTGGGGTGATGCATAAAACCAGAGTTTGATATTAGCACAGGTACGGTTGCATAATCCAAACACAGAATAGACAAGACCAACTCTTTCCTCACTGAATGGGGCTCATCACCCCTATTCCCCGCAGAGTAGTATATCTGACTAGTAAGAATCTTAAAACCTATGTATTGATATGTCACCATAAGGTAACCAAGTGTGTCTAGAACGACATAAACACGGCAGTGAGAATCAGCTCAAACCCACTATAAAAATGAATTTCAAAACAAAACAAATAAACAGTGAAATTCTTACACAATACCTTCAGGGGTTCTGATGAAACTTAGAATGACCCTATCTACAACGACAGCTGGATGTGGCATAAGGCTGGTCACTTGGGACTGAGAGGATTGGTGAGATTGGGTGAGAAAATGCAGACCGTTTAAAGCAATAATACCTGGCACCCATTCCATGGTTCCCAACTCTCCAGGTAGAAGGGAATATCACTACAGTTATAACATGTATGGGAAACCTAGAGAATGGACACCATCTGATGGTGAAAGGTTTCTAAAACTCTACTAATTTTTTTCTCTCCTTGTGCACCAGTTTGACATTCCAACTGCTTTAGTATCAATCTCCCAAATTGGAGAGTCAGCACCTTTAACCTCCTGGTTTGCACAGTTGGCACGTTTTGCAGAGGATATAAGGGAAGAGGGAGAAACAATTAGAGAGTAGCTGTAGGCGTTTGGATGGCCACATGTCACTCTAAATTCCCGTCACGAAGAAGAATTAACAAACTCTGAGGCAGCCTCCCCAATGCAACCAGTATAGGTCCTGAAGCAAAATTGTGGATTGGCAGTCAGCTCACAAAAACGCGAGTTGAAAAATGGAGCTCAGGGGCACAGCAATTCACTAACTTGCAGAGTTATAAAGGACTACTCTCTTCCAAAAATCTGTAAGGGGAAAGCCATGAGGCGGACTTGAAAATGAGGCAGAAGTGCATGATACAGATTTCCAGAAGTACATAGGAATCGACTTTAAACAGAGGGAAAGCATCACAACTTCGACAATTATGGAATTGTCCATAAATGGTGCATGCGTTTTCTACTGAATATATTCAGGAGAAAACGCATGCGCCCATTTTGGCCATTCAAGCAACCGCTCAATGCAAATCTGCACTACAAAGAAGTATCACTTCCAACCGGTCAAAAGGGACATCTGTAAAATGTGTAAAAACAAGAAAGGCAAGACAGGATCTGGAGAAGAGGGAGCCTTGTTATGCAGATGGGTGGGATGTAAATTGCCAACAGCCACTCTGGAGGAGTGCATTCTGTTCCCAAAAAGAAGTAAATAACAGTGCTTCACAACCTAAGGCACTTCCAGTCACGGGAATATACCTTGGGAAAATTGAAAATCAATAAGACACAGCAACCCCAAAATTTATTGCAGCACTACTTACAAGAACCTCGACTTCGGGGCACCTTATATATCCCAGAAAAGACAAAAATGGTAAAGAAATTGTGGTACATACGTATGATGGAATATCCCTCAGCCATGAAGTCAATGTCATAAGGCCAGTAGCAGCATAATGACGGGATTCATGTACGATGATTCTAACTGAAAAAATCACAAAGAAAAAGAAACTTATCATAAGATATCACTTATGAAGGTTATATAAACATGGCTACACATGGAATGAATTAGGAAAGGGAACAGAGTCTCATATATAGAAAACACTCTTATGTATGCTTAAGGGGAAAGCAGAGGTGGGGTGATGAATAAAACCAGAATTTGATATTAGCACAGGTACGGTTCCATAATCCAAATACAGAATAGACAAGACCTACTACTTCCTCTGTGAACGGGACTCAAAACCCCATATTTCCCGCAGCGGAATATATCTTACTAGTAAGAATCTTAAAACCTATGTATTGATATGTCTCCGTAAGGGAATCAAGTGTGTCTAGACTGGCATAAACATGGCAGCGAGAATCAGCTCAAACCCACGATAAAAAGGAAATTCAAAAACAAAACAAAAAACAGGGAAATTCTTTAAAATTCCTTCAGGGTCTCGGAGGAAACCTGGAATGACGCTATCAACAACGACAGCTGGATGTGGCATAAGGCTGGACACTTGGGACTGAGAGGATTGGTGAGATTGGGTGAGCAAATGCAGACACTTTAAAACAATAATATGTGGCACCCATTCCATGGGCCCCAACTCTCCGGGTTAAAGGAACTATTACTACAGCTATAACATGTACAGGAAACCTAGAGAACGGACACACTGTGAATACAAAAGGATTCTAAAACTCAAAGAATAGACCCTCTCCTGGTGCACCGGTTTGACATTCCAACTGCTTTATTATCAGTCTCCCAACTTGAAGAGACAGCCCCTTTAACCTCCTGGTTCACACAGGTTGCCAATATGGCAGAGGATGAAAAGGAAGAGGGAGAACCAATGAGAGAGTAGCTGTTAGGCATTTGGACGGGCACATGTCACTCTAATTTCCAGGCAGGAAGAACAATTAACAACAGTCTCAGCCACCCTCCGGGAACCAGTATAGGTCCTGAACCAAAATTTAGGACTTGCGTTCAGCTCACAAAAAACGAGTTGAAAAATGGAGCTCAGGGTCACAGCAATTCAAAAACTGGCAGAGTAATAAAGGACAACTCTCGTCCAAAAATCTGTTGAGGGAAGGAAACCAGGCGGATTTGAAAGGCAGGCAGAATAGCAGGAAACAGATTTCAAGAGGTACGTTGGAACCGCCTTTAAAGCACAGGAAGAGGGGCACAACTTCGACAATAATGCACTTGGCCAAAAAGGCCGTATGTGTTTTCTCCTGAATATATTCAGGAGAAAACGCATACGCCCTTTTTGGCCAAGCAAGTAAGCGGGCAATGCAAATCTGCATTCAAAGAAGTATCACTTCCCACTGGTCAAAAGGGACAGCCACAAAATGTGTAAAATCCAGAAAGGCAAGAAAGGCCCTGGAGAACAGGGAGCCTTGTTATCCTGATGGGCGGGATGTAAATTGCCAACTGCCTCTCTGGAGGAGTACATTGTGTTCCCTAAAACAAGTAAAGAACAGAGCTACAGAGCCATGGGCACTTCCAGTGTAGGGAATATACCTTGGGAAAACTGAAAATCAATAAGACAGAGCCACCCCAAAATTTAGGGCTGCACTGCTTACAAGGACCTCAACTTGGATACACCTTAAGTATCCCAGGAAATATAAAAATGGTTCAAGAAATTGTGGTACTTACGTACGATGGAATATCCCTCAGCCATGAAATCAATGTCATAAGACCAGTAGCAGCAAAATGGTTGGATTCAGGTATGATGATTCTAAGTGAAATAAGTCACACAGAAAAAGAAACTTATCATAAGATATCACTTATGAAGATCCTATAAACATGGCTACACTTGAACTGAGTTAGGAAAGAAAACAGTGTCTCATATTTATAAAACACTCTTATGCCTGCTTAAGGGGGAAGGAGAGATGGGGTGATGCATAAAACCAGAGTTTGATATAAGCACAGGTACCGTTCCAAAAACCAACTATGGAATAGACAAGACCTACACCTTCCTCAGTGAAAGGGACTCAAAACACCATATTTCCCGCAGAGGAATATATCTGACTAGTAAGAATCTTAAAACCTATGTATTGATATGTCTCCGTAAGGGAATCAAGTGTGTCTAGACTGGCATAAACATGGCAGCGAGAATCAGCTCAAACCCACTATAAAAAGGAATTTCAAAAACAAAACAAAAAAACTGGGAAATTCTTTACAATTCCTTCAGGGTCTCTGATGAAACCTGGAATGACCCTATCTACAACGACAGCTGGATGTGGCATAAGGAGGGACACTTGGGACTGAGAGGATTGGTGAGATTGGGTGAGCAAATGCAGACCCTTTAAAGCAATAATGCATGGCACCCATTCCATGGGTCCCAACTCTCCAGGTTGAAGGGAATATTACTACAATTATAACATGTACGGGAAACCTAGAGAACGGACACACTGTGAATACGAAAGGTTTCTAAAACTCAACGAATAGTCCCTCTCCTGGTGCTCCGGTTTGACTTTCCATCTGCTTTTCTATCAACCTCCCAACTTGGAGAGACAGCCCCTTTAACCTCCTGGTTCACACAGGATGCCAATTTGGCAGAGGATGAAAGGGAAAAGGGAGAACCAATGAGAGAGTAGCTGTTAGGCATTTGGACGGGCACATATCACTGTAATTTCCCGGCAGGAAGAAGAATTAACCAAAGTCTCAGCCACCCACCGGGAACCAGTGTAGGTCCTGAACCAAAATTTTGGACTTGCGGTCCGCTCACAAAAAACGAGTTGAAAAATGGAGCTCAGGGGCACAGCAAGTCACAAACTGGCCGAGTAATAAAGGACAACTATCGTCCAAAAATCTGTGGAGGGAAGGCAACGAGGCGGACTTGAAAGCGAGGCAGAATAGCAGGAAACAGATTTCAAGAGGTACGTTGGAATCGCCTTTAAAGCACAGGAAGAGGGGCACAACTTCGACAATGATGCCCTTGGCCAAAAAGGG